>NC_084789.1:6744273-6987518 GCF_028858725.1 Colius striatus
TTGCCTGAGATGTCCCAGCAGATCCTTGCTCATCCATGGAGGCCTCCTACCTCCTTTTCCTCCTTTCTTGCGCATTGAGACACACTGATCCTGGGCTCGGAGGAAGTGGTGCTTGAAGATTGACCAGCTCTCTTGGGCACTTCTGTCTTCTAGAATCATATCCCATTAGATCCATTCAAGTACATCTTTGAAGAGGCCAAAGTCAGCTTGCCTGAAATCCAGGGTCACGGTCCTGCTTTGTGATCTTCCACACAGGATCTTGAACTCTACCATCTCATGATCACTGCAGCTGAGATTGCCTCCAACCTTCACAACCCCAAGTTCCAGCAGTACAGCCCTCCTCGTTGGTTCCTCGATCATCTGCAACAGGAAGTTGTCAACAACCTGTAGGAACCTCCTGGACTGCATGTGTTTGGCTGCGTGGCTGTCCCAGCAAATATCATGGTGGTTGAAGTCCCCCATGAGGACCAGGGACTGTGATCGTGAGGCAGCTCTCAGCTGTTCATAGAAGGCCTCATCCTCTTCCTGATCAGGTGGCCTGTAGCAGACTCCTACAACAATATCACCTGCCTTGCCCTGCCCATTAATTTTTACCCATAAGCACTCTACCCGCCTCTCATCCCCACCTAGGCACAGTTCAGTACACATTAATTGCTCCCTCACATAGAGAGCAACTCCATCTCCATGCCTTGTCAGTCCGTCTTTCCTGAACAATACATAACCCTCCATGGCTGTGCTCCAGTCATGGCAGGTGTCCCACCACGTCTCTGTGACCGCAATGAGGTCATAGCCCCGCATCCGCACCCACATCTCCAGTTCCTCCTGCTTATTCCCCAGGCTGTGTGCATTGGTGTAGAGGCAGCGCAGGGGCTCACTCAAACACACAGGTTTCCCTGGACAGGCGCAGGAGGTTCCTCCCCAGTTTGGCTCTTTCTCAGGGTGGTCAGCCTTCCGTATCTCAGTCCAGTGTGCAGATGAAGGGCACTTATCATTGCATTCCCTGTCCTGCCCTGTTTCCCAGCTAGAGGGGACAACTTGTTCTTTTTTGCTTCTCCCCCCACCCCCCAAATCCCTGAGTTTAAAGACCTCTTTATTAAATTTGCTAGCCTACTCCCAAATATTCCAGTGCCCTTACGGGAGAGATGAATCTCATCCCGTCCTATCAAGCTGTAGTCCCTAAGGAAGGATCCATTGTCAAAGACCCAAAGCCTTCCTGCTGGCACCAGCCTCTCAGCCAGGAGTTCACTTGTCTGATTTTTCCATTGCAAACTCCTCCTTTATCACCAGTGAACAGGACAGAGGAGAAAATAACCTGAGCCCCTCTACCTTTTACCTGCTCCCCCAAGGATTTAAAATCCATCTGAATCCTGGAGATGTCATGCCTCATTACATCATTAATACCTACATGGAACACAGGTAAGGGGTAGTAGCCTGCATCCCTGACGAGCCGTGGCACTCTCTCGGCCATATCCCTGATCTTGGCCCCAGGCAGGCAGCACACCTCTCTTGACTCCCTACCTGCTCCACAGATGGGTCTCTCAGTGCCCCTTAGCAGCGAGTCACCCACAACAAGCACCCATCGCCTGTTCCTACAATGTCCATTACCTATTGCAGGTGGAGCAGCCGATGGGTTGTTTAGTGGGTTTTCCCCTTTTGGAACTTGTTCGTCAAAGTCCCTTGTCGCTAGTGCCTCATACTTGTTCGTAGTGGGCACTCTGGAAGGAGAGCTTTGAAGACGAGCTTTTGTCTTTCTTTTTTTTGTAACATCTCTTCCTCTACCGCCGTCCATATCTGGACACTTAAAAACTCTGTGAGTGCCCGTACCACACTCCACCTCTGCATTCATAGGATGCACGCAGCCGTGGGCATGTGATTAATCCGCTCGCTCACCTCAAGCGAACCGCCTTGAGTACCTTAATAACGTTTCAACTGCGCTATGGTCACGGACATCCTGCATTCTGCCAATCACGTTGGGGTCACCATATGTTGCCGCTACCGGCAACATCACCAGGTCGCCCGCATGGATCACTCAGCCCACCCCCGCTGAGGGGAGAAGATCACTACATACACAGTATGGATGATGCTTTATTCCAACTAACTGTTATGTCATGCACTTTTATCTTATAACACAAGCACCTCATTTCACCCCGTGCCCGCCTCTTCTGTACCCTCCACCTCTCGCGTTACAACCCGAGGTCTTCCGGACGCCTACAACACATATAGTTTTATGAAATCGCTAACCTTGTAAGCCCACAAACAGAGCTAGTGGAATGACACAGCTATTTCTTGTAACACAACTATTGCTTAGTCCTGATAGTTTCAAGGCTGGTGTCTTTAGTTGTAAACAGAGCTACTATCTAGAGATGACAGAGCTAGTGCTTAGGTTGACAAAGCTAGTGCTTAGGATGAGAGATCATTAGGCTAGTTCTACAGTTTGGACATTGTATAACGCTAATAACTACAAGGCCAGCTTAGCCTTAAACAGAACTACTATCTGAGGATGACAGAGCTTTTACCTAGGTTAACAAACCATTAAGCCATTTCATTCTGTCCTGCAGTTTGGACAAACGTCAAAGACCCAGAGGTAAATCGCAAGGAAAGTTTGGACCTTAATCCAACAGCGATCCCTCATGACCACTGAAGGTAGCGAGAGGACACCGAAAGAAGCGTGACGGAGGCGTAACTTGGGTGGATCAAGATGGGACTATGGGTGGGCCCTTTCCTGGAAATGTTTGCTGTAAATAAAAACTGAAAATCCAAAGGCTGAGGTGGGCACATTTGGTGGAGAAATCCCCCTTGTTCCCCAGCGCTGCAATAAAGAATACCTGCTTAATAGTCACATTGGCTATTGAGTCCTGACTGGCTTCTTCATGGCATCAATTTGGCACCCCAGATGGGACCTTCTCTGCTCGGCTGCAGGACCCGGTAAGGAACAGGACTCCCTAGGTGCACCTCAGGATTTCCTGGAGGGCCTCCTTGCCCTGCTGGATCACTGTGGGAGCAGACAAGAACCGTCACAAGAAAAAATAAAGGTATTCTTTATTTTTGTGTGGGTTGGAGTCCCACTTGGGATCGGGACCAGTCGTCGGAAGGGGGGGTCCGTAATTCACTGGGAGACGTCCTGCGTGGGATCTGTAAGTTGCGGGAGACGTCCACATGCAAAATACTTTAACTGGGAATTAACGAAACAAGTTGGTCATCTTTGGGCTGATTGCACGATCTGATTACTGCTACACAGTAACTGCTTGGTCTAGTTAACTCACCTAAGTCTGGCTAATATAGACCCAGAATTTGTAATAAGGATTTCTGAGTTTTACCTATCCCTTTACTTACTTTTGGTTGCCAATATCTTTGTGAAGTATGTTAACAAGTTTTGTTGATGGTGTGTGTGTGAGTGTGTATGTTTGACTGAGACATGCAACTAAGCATGAAGCAAGTGCAGAGTCCTGATCTGCGGTTCTGATATTCCGCGAAGGATGCAGCCAGAGAAAAACAAAGCAAATGGTAATACTATAAATTGTTTGTTGGATTGTCTGTGAGATGATAACAATTCACCCAGCATTGCTATTAATATTGATAATAATCCTTGTTATATGTGCAATGTTGAGTCTGAAATATTGTGGTTGGGAAATACCCTGTATTGTTTGTCCCAAAGACTTTTAAGCTAAATAGCATTTGTGTCTTAATTCTATTCCTAAGCACGATAACCTGTTTTAATTGGACAAAACTCAGGAGTTAAGCCCAGCCACCCCCAACCACCCAGAATTGTCTGAGGTTGGTTGGAAAGCAAGGAGATTTAACTGCTGCCAAAATAATTCAAAATAATGTGGATCTCACGTTGAACTTGGACTATAATATTAATCGGAGTAACTGTTTCCATAGTTATTATCATTATCTATTGTTATGTTTACAAACGCTGTCCAGTGAGCTGTCTGATGCCTCCCTGTGTTGTTTAAACTAGATAGCTTTGTGTGGCTGGAAACCTAGGATCAAAGGTGGTTTTTTCAAGGAATTTAGAGTGGTGAATTTGGTCTGAACGAGGCAGAAGTTAGTTGTTTGTGGAAATTGAGCGCAAGAGCTGTTAAGGGCAGAAAGGAGTTGAGTTAATTGTGAATTAATAATGGGGGGAAAGCAGAGTAGTGAAATACCTAAGAAGAGTCCATTAGGCTGTATATTGGCTCATTGGAAGGAGATAGGAGGAGGACCTGGAGGTAGTGTTGACAAAAGAACTTTGATTAAATATTATCATCAATGGCCGATATATAAATTGGATGATGAAAATGTCCCAAGAATGGAACTCTTAATTATAATACATTGTTGCTTTTTATAAGGAAAGAAGAAAAATGGGATGAAACTGGTTATGTGGATATGTTTTTCACTCTCAGAAATCAATTTGGGATAGAAATTGCAGTTCCTAAGGTTGTGAACTGGTCTGCAATATTTTCTGTAAAACAGGGACAAACTGAGAGTCTCACAGAATTTTTGGACAGATTAAGAGAGGCTATGGGAAAGTATACCACCTTGGACCCTTCCTCTGATGAAGGAAAACTGCAACTGGTTTCCTTGTTTTTAGGACAATCAGCTCCAGATATAGAAAAAAGCTTCAGAGGATAAGGGAACCTGATAGTCAGAATTTAGAAAGATTGTTGGAAGAAGCATGGAGAACATACAGGAAGAGAGGAGAGGAGAGGAGAGGAGAGGAGAGGAGAGGAGAGGAGAGGAGAGGAAGAGACAAAGAAACTGACAAAAGTGGTAGTGGTTGTATTAGATCGGAAAGAAGACAGAGGAGTTGGAAGTGGTACAGGGGAGTTTCGTGAAAGTGATAGAAGAGAGTTTCATGGCAGGTTAGGATGGAATCAGTGTTTGTACTGTAAACAGGAGGAGCATTGGAAGAGGGAATGACCAAAGCTTTTACAAGATCCTAGGATAGCCTCTACTGAAATTAAGTTGCTAATAATCTAACTAATTAGTTAAGCATTTGCAAATAGTTTAATCACTTAATGATTAAGTAAGTATTCATTTAAATTGCAAAACCACAGGAGCTGCAAAAGTGGTCTTCATTTTCTCCATAGTATTAGCCAGGTAGCCCTTCATGTTCTGATTCCTCCGTAATAGAGACACGACCTTTAGCAATGATGTGTAGCAAGCTATGGAACAGGCGGCTAATATAGCAACCATTGTTACTTTAGTTTTGTCTATAACTAAAGACACTTCTTATTGCATGGGGGGGGGGACTAACCTGGTGAACTAGCCTGTAAGTCACAGTGTTTGAGATCCCGCTTGGTTGGGCCCAGGGGAAGCCCAAGGAGCCTCCCAATAAGACAGAGTTAAAGTTTTGCTTGGTTGGGCTAGAGGATGCTCAAGTATTGGGAGCCTAGGTGTCGCCCGTAAGGCGAATGCGAAAGCGATCGCAGGGTTGGCATTGGTATTGGTATCGCCACCCGTAAGGCGAATACGAAAGTGATCGCAGGGTTGACATTGGTATTTGTATTGATATTGTAGTGGGTCTGGGATGGTAGTGATTTTCCACAGCAGCTCTTGCAGTGTTGTGCTTACTGTTGGTATCAATATTATGACTACTGCTCACACAGCATCAGGGCTGTCCCTCCAGCATTCCTTCCCCCACCTTCACCAATAGCTGTGGGTGGGCACAGTCTTGGGAGGGACCACAAGCAGAACAGATGACTCAGGCTGACCAAGGAGATATTCCATACCATATGACATCAGCTCAGTAATATAAACTGGAGGAGAGGAGCAGGAAGGGGGGCAAGATTCATTTTTGACCTTCCAAAAGCAACCACTATGTGTACCGAAGCCCTGCTTCTCAGGAGGTGGCTGGACATTGCTGCTGATGGGAAGTAGAGAGTAACATCTTTATTTACTTTTGCTTCGCTTCTCACGCATGCGGCTTTGTTGCTTCTTTATTAAACTGCTTTTATCTCTGGCTTGCTGACGAGGTGGGTGATAGAGTGGTGTGGTAGACACCTGGCATCCAGCCAGGGTCAAACCACCACAGGTATTGATATTGGTATCGGTGTTGGTATTGGTATAAGTGGGCCCACATACACGTATATGAAAAGGTATCTATTGGTTTGTTTGAATATATTGTTATATATAGTGCTGTGAACTGTTTGTATGTGAGTGATTGAGACGTGCAATTACACACAAATTGAGTGCAGAGCTTTGATCTGCAGTTCTGTGATTCCGCAAGGGGTACAGCCGGAGATAAGTGAAGCGAACGAACGAAGCGTTTGATGAGAAAATATTTGTGTTAAAAGAATTTTAAAATGGTAAACAAAGTACCTGAAAATTCACCCCTTGGATGTCTGATAGCTCATTGGAAAGAATTTAAGGGTGATTTTCATAAAGATCAACTTATAGAGTACTGTAATCATGTGTGGTTGTTGTATGATTTGGATACTGGGGAAAAGTGGCCTTTAAACGGGACATTGAACTATAATACAGTCTTGCAATTAATGTTGTTTTCTAAGAGGGAAAGGAAATGGGATGAGGTCCCATATATAGACCCATTCTTTTATCTCCGAGAAAAAACAGATTGCAAAAGGAATGTGAATTGAATAAACAGGCATTTAAACAAATGCCATTAACAGTAAAAAGGACAGAGGCTCAAGGGAATCGTTCTGCCTGTGCTTCTATTAAGCCTTTGAAACGCTTGGTTATCAGACAAAAGAAAGAGGAGTATGATAATATGGGACCGGAATTAGACATAACCCCATCTGCTCCCATAGCTCCTATTTCAGTATCTCCTCTCTTCCTGTATGTTCTCCATGCTTCTTCCAACAATCTTTCTAAATTCTGACTATCAGGTTCCCTTATCCTCTGAAGCTTTTTTCTATATCTGGAGCTGATTGTCCTAAAAACAAGGAAACCAGTTGCAGTTTTCCTTCATCAGAGGAAGGGTCCAAGGTGGTATACTTTCCCATAGCCTCTCTTAATCTGTCCAAAAATTCTGTGAGACTCTCAGTTTGTCCCTGTTTTACAGAAAATATTGCAGACCAGTTCACAACCTTAGGAACTGCAATTTCTATCCCAAATTGATTTCTGAGAGTGAAAAACATATCCACATAACCAGTTTCATCCCATTTTTCTTCTTTCCTTATAAAAAGCAACAATGTATTATAATTAAGAGTTCCATTCTTGGGACATTTTCATCATCCAATTTATATATCGGCCATTGATGATAATATTTAATCAAAGTTCTTTTGTCAACACTACCTCCAGGTCCTCCTCCTATCTCCTTCCAATGAGCCAATATACAGCCTAATGGACTCTTCTTAGGTATTTCACTACTCTGCTTTCCCCCCATTATTAATTCACAATTAACTCAACTCCTTTCTGCCCTTAACAGCTCTTGCGCTCAATTTCCACAAACAACTAACTTCTGCCTCGTTCAGACCAAATTCACCACTCTAAATTCCTTGAAAAAACCACCTTTGATCCTAGGTTTCCAGCCACACAAAGCTATCTAGTTTAAACAACACAGGGAGGCATCAGACAGCTCACTGGACAGCGTTTGTAAACATAACAATAGATAATGATAATAACTATGGAAACAGTTACTCCGATTAATATTATAGTCCAAGTTCAACGTGAGATCCACATTATTTTGAATTATTTTGGCAGCAGTTAAATCTCCTTGCTTTCCAACCAACCTCAGACAATTCTGGGTGGTTGGGGGTGGCTGGGCTTAACTCCTGAGTTTTGTCCAATTAAAACAGGTTATCGTGCTTAGGAATAGAATTAAGACACAAATGCTATTTAGCTTAAAAGTCTTTGGGACAAACAATACAGGGTATTTCCCAACCACAATATTTCAGACTCAACATTGCACATATAACAAGGATTATTATCAATATTAATAGCAATGCTGGGTGAATTGTTATCATCTCACAGACAATCCAACAAACAATTTATAGTATTACCATTTGCTTTGTTTTTCTCTGGCTGCATCCTTCGCGGAATATCAGAACCGCAGATCAGGACTCTGCACTTGCTTCATGCTTAGTTGCATGTCTCAGTCAAACATACACACTCACACACACACCATCAACAAAACTTGTTAACATACTTCACAAAGATATTGGCAACCAAAAGTAAGTAAAGGGATAGGTAAAACTCAGAAATCCTTATTACAAATTCTGGGTCTATATTAGCCAGACTTAGGTGAGTTAACTAGACCAAGCAGTTACTGTGTAGCAGTAATCAGATCGTGCAATCAGCCCAAAGATGACCAACTTGTTTCGTTAATTCCCAGTTAAAGTATTTTGCATGTGGACGTCTCCCGCAACTTACAGATCCCACGCAGGACGTCTCCCAGTGAATTACGGACCCCCCTTCCGACGACTGGTCCCGATCCCAAGTGGGACTCCAACCCACACAAAAATAAAGAATACCTTTATTTTTTCTTGTGACGGTTCTTGTCTGCTCCCACAGTGATCCAGCAGGGCAAGGAGGCCCTCCAGGAAATCCTGAGGTGCACCTAGGGAGTCCTGTTCCTTACCGGGTCCTGCAGCCGAGCAGAGAAGGTCCCATCTGGGGTGCCAAATTGATGCCATGAAGAAGCCAGTCAGGACTCAATAGCCAATGTGACTATTAAGCAGGTATTCTTTATTGCAGCGCTGGGGAACAAGGGGGATTTCTCCACCAAATGTGCCCACCTCAGCCTTTGGATTTTCAGTTTTTATTTACAGCAAACATTTCCAGGAAAGGGCCCACCCATAGTCCCATCTTGATCCACCCAAGTTACGCCTCCGTCACGCTTCTTTCGGTGTCCTCTCGCTACCTTCAGTGGTCATGAGGGATCGCTGTTGGATTAAGGTCCAAACTTTCCTTGCGATTTACCTCTGGGTCTTTGACGTTTGTCCAAACTGCAGGACAGAATGAAATGGCTTAATGGTTTGTTAACCTAGGTAAAAGCTCTGTCATCCTCAGATAGTAGTTCTGTTTAAGGCTAAGCTGGCCTTGTAGTTATTAGCGTTATACAATGTCCAAACTGTAGAACTAGCCTAATGATCTCTCATCCTAAGCACTAGCTTTGTCAACCTAAGCACTAGCTCTGTCATCTCTAGATAGTAGCTCTGTTTACAACTAAAGACACCAGCCTTGAAACTATCAGGACTAAGCAATAGTTGTGTTACAAGAAATAGCTGTGTCATTCCACTAGCTCTGTTTGTGGGCTTACAAGGTTAGCGATTTCATAAAACTATATGTGTTGTAGGCGTCCGGAAGACCTCGGGTTGTAACGCGAGAGGTGGAGGGTACAGAAGAGGCGGGCACGGGGTGAAATGAGGTGCTTGTGTTATAAGATAAAAGTGCATGACATAACAGTTAGTTGGAATAAAGCATCATCCATACTGTGTATGTAGTGATCTTCTCCCCTCAGCGGGGGTGGGCTGAGTGATCCATGCGGGCGACCTGGTGATGTTGCCGGTAGCGGCAACATATGGTGACCCCAACGTGATTGGCAGAATGCAGGATGTCCGTGACCATAGCGCAGTTGAAACGTTATTAAGGTACTCAAGGCGGTTCGCTTGAGGTGAGCGAGCGGATTAATCACATGCCCACGGCTGCGTGCATCCTATGAATGCAGAGGTGGAGTGTGGTACGGGCACTCACAGAGTTTTTAAGTGTCCAGATATGGACGGCGGTAGAGGAAGAGATGTTACAAAAAAAAGAAAGACAAAAGCTCGTCTTCAAAGCTCTCCTTCCAGAGTGCCCACTACGAACAAGTATGAGGCACTAGCGACAAGGGACTTTGACGAACAAGTTCCAAAAGGGGAAAACCCACTAAACAACCCATCGGCTGCTCCACCTGCAATAGGTAATGGACATTGTAGGAACAGGCGATGGGTGCTTGTTGTGGGTGACTCGCTGCTAAGGGGCACTGAGAGACCCATCTGTGGAGCAGGTAGGGAGTCAAGAGAGGTGTGCTGCCTGCCTGGGGCCAAGATCAGGGATATGGCCGAGAGAGTGCCACGGCTCGTCAGGGATGCAGGCTACTACCCCTTACCTGTGTTCCATGTAGGTATTAATGATGTAATGAGGCATGACATCTCCAGGATTCAGATGGATTTTAAATCCTTGGGGGAGCAGGTAAAAGGTAGAGGGGCTCAGGTTATTTTCTCCTCTGTCCTGTTCACTGGTGATAAAGGAGGAGTTTGCAATGGAAAAATCAGACAAGTGAACTCCTGGCTGAGAGGCTGGTGCCAGCAGGAAGGCTTTGGGTCTTTGACAATGGATCCTTCCTTAGGGACTACAGCTTGATAGGACGGGATGAGATTCATCTCTCCCGTAAGGGCACTGGAATATTTGGGAGTAGGCTAGCAAATTTAATAAAGAGGTCTTTAAACTCAGGGATTTGGGGGGTGGGGGGAGAAGCAAAAAAGAACAAGTTGTCCCCTCTAGCTGGGAAACAGGGCAGGACAGGGAATGCAATGATAAGTGCCCTTCATCTGCACACTGGACTGAGATACGGAAGGCTGACCACCCTGAGAAAGAGCCAAACTGGGGAGGAACCTCCTGCGCCTGTCCAGGGAAACCTGTGTGTTTGAGTGAGCCCCTGCGCTGCCTCTACACCAATGCACACAGCCTGGGGAATAAGCAGGAGGAACTGGAGATGTGGGTGCGGATGCGGGGCTATGACCTCATTGCGGTCACAGAGACGTGGTGGGACACCTGCCATGACTGGAGCACAGCCATGGAGGGTTATGTATTGTTCAGGAAAGACGGACTGACAAGGCATGGAGATGGAGTTGCTCTCTATGTGAGGGAGCAATTAATGTGTACTGAACTGTGCCTAGGTGGGGATGAGAGGCGGGTAGAGTGCTTATGGGTAAAAATTAATGGGCAGGGCAAGGCAGGTGATATTGTTGTAGGAGTCTGCTACAGGCCACCTGATCAGGAAGAGGATGAGGCCTTCTATGAACAGCTGAGAGCTGCCTCACGATCACAGTCCCTGGTCCTCATGGGGGACTTCAACCACCATGATATTTGCTGGGACAGCCACGCAGCCAAACACATGCAGTCCAGGAGGTTCCTACAGGTTGTTGACAACTTCCTGTTGCAGATGATCGAGGAACCAACGAGGAGGGCTGTACTGCTGGAACTTGGGGTTGTGAAGGTTGGAGGCAATCTCAGCTGCAGTGATCATGAGATGGTAGAGTTCAAGATCCTGTGTGGAAGATCACAAAGCAGGACCGTGACCCTGGATTTCAGGCAAGCTGACTTTGGCCTCTTCAAAGATGTACTTGAATGGATCTAATGGGATATGATTCTAGAAGACAGAAGTGCCCAAGAGAGCTGGTCAATCTTCAAGCACCACTTCCTCCGAGCCCAGGATCAGTGTGTCTCAATGCGCAAGAAAGGAGGAAAAGGAGGTAGGAGGCCTCCATGGATGAGCAAGGATCTGCTGGGACATCTCAGGCAGAAAGCAGCCATCTATGAGAGGTGGAAACAGGGGCTGGCTTCTTGGGAAGAGTATAGGATCATTGCCAGATCATGCAGAGGTGCAATAAGGAAGGCTAGAGCCCTTCTAGAATTAAATTTAACCAGGGAAGTTAAGGACAATAATAAAGCATTTTTCAAGTACATCAGCAGCAGAAGGAAGACGAGGGAGAATGTGGGCCCACTGCTAAACACAGAGGATGCCCTGGTGACAGAAGATGCAGAGAAGGCCGAAGTACTGAATGCCTTCTTTGCTTCAGTCTTTACGGCCAAGGTCTGCGCTTGGGAAGCCCAGTACGGCAAGGATGTCAGGATGGCCAGGACAGCAGAGGATTTGCCCTGGGTGGAAGAGGAAGAGGTCAAAGACTTGTTGGCCAAGCTTAAGGCTCATAAGTCAATGGGTTCTGATGGGATGCATCCTAAAGTGCCGAGGGAGCTGGCTGATGTGATTGCTAAGCCTCTCTCCATCATTTTTGAACAATCATGGAGGACAGGCGAGGTGCTTGAGGACTGGAGAAATGCGAATGTCAGGAGGCTCAAACGAGCGTGGAAGTGGAGAATCTGGGGGCGTAGATGGGTCCGTCGCTGTGTGGGGATACGGAATGTGATAAACTTGACAGCGAGGAGGAGAGTGAGTGGTGCGGCCCCGGAGCAGAGCCCCCACGGGAGAGCTGCTTCCCAGTCGAGTCCAGCCCACCGGGTTACCCCTGGGACGAGTCCCAGAGGATGCGGACGGGGGATGCAGGCGGAGTCGGATGGGGGTACGGTGCAGAATGATCAGGGGAGAGTGGGGGGGTGCGACCCCGTGTCAGACTGGGCACCATTGGGCATGCAGGGAGAGACAAAGAAAAAGAAAATGCAGGAGAGAGCAATACCGACTGCACTGCCGGCGCCGGGGATGGCGTCGGGGACGGCGCCAGGGCGGGCGTTGCAGAGAAAGGAGAAAAATCAGCTGCACCACGAGTCACCAAAGATGGCGCCTGAAGGAAATTGAGGCGGGAGAAAGGAAGAGTATCAGCTGAGTCACTGGCAACCAAAGATGACGCCTGGAGGAGGAGGGGACAGAGCACGGGGAGGTGGCTGGACATTGCTGCTGATGAGTAGAGTAACAGCTTTATTTGCTTTTACTTCGCTTCTCACGTGTGTGGCTTTGCTGCTTCTTTATTAAACTGTTTTTATCTCAAAAAAAAAAAAAAGCCTCAGATACGAGGAAAGGCTGCGGGAACTTGGGCTGTTTAGTCTAGAGAAGAGGAGACTGAGAAGAGATCTTATTAACATTTACAAATATCTAGGTGGTGGGAGTCGGGAGATTGAGACTTTTTTTTCTATTGTAGCTAGCAACAGGACAAAGGGTGGTGGGATGAAGCTGGAACACAGAGGGTTCCACTTAAATAAAACAAACAAACAAAAAAACCACCAAACCTGTTTTACTGTGAGGATGACGGAGCAGTGGAGCAGGCTGACCAGGGGGGGTTGTGGAGCCTCCTCCCTTGGAGGTCATCAGGACCTGCCTGGGAATGTTCCTATGCAACCTGATCTAGGTTGACCTACTTCTACAGGAGGTTTGGACTAGATGATCTCTAAAGGTCCTTTCCAACCCCTACCATTCTATGATTCTATGATATAAATCATCACAGGGTCTAAAGGCTACAGAGGTTGGCATGTGAAATCCATACATTATCTAATTGTGAATTTGCCAAATAATAATAATGCCATGAGATATGTTGTGGATTTAACAAGGTGGGAAGATACTGTTACAGGAGGATTCAGGGCAGGTAGGACAGGACATCATGTCCTCCATGAAGCAATTTCACTGGCAGAGCCCCAATGCATGCCCTGAGTGCCTTGTCCTTGTTCAGAGGCGAGTGGGGGACATGATGATGCTACATTTATGCATGGTTCATGCCATGGCGAGTAACAGCAACACGGATAAAAGCAGGGACCTCTCGTGGAGTGACACATTGTGCATGTACTTACACTCGATACCTATAAATCTTTTAGCTGTGTGGGAATAACTAGATTGACTTAAATTATGTTGTAACTGAAGCTACTTGTTCATCACTATTTAACTTCTGGAAAACAGCTTGAAGTGGCTTTGTTTTCATGAGCAAAGTCTTTTCTACAAGTTCTCCAGAAATAAAAAGCCAAAGGAAATGATCAAATGTATTACTTGTAGCAAACAAGTTTGGGTTTTACTTTCTAACTTTATCGAGTGTTTTGTATTAATTAAAAACTTATTTTTACTTCATGATTTCCTAATTATTGATAGAATATTCTTAAAGATAATGAAAGCCACCAGTTGTTATGGGAGAGTGTGTTTCTTTTATCTGGAAGCACTAACAGAATGTAGTGACTGTTACATGCTGTTCATCTTTCACTACAGAATCTTAAGTGGACACAAAAAAAGCAGGCTGCTCATTTCTTTATATTTGAAGCATTTTTTGATTCTTGGTGTTTTAAAAGAAGCAGTACTTTTGAGTACTCTTTCATTTTCAGTAAAAACTCAGTGATGGGATTTTGTTTGCAGTTTGACCAAGAGGATAAAAGACTGTGTTTCATCAAGTAAACATTTTTTTCCCCCTGTAATGACTAACTGACTTAATATGTCACACGTCCCAAGTTATAAGAGCAAGCTTATAAAGCAATGTTTTCCATTGCGGTATAACGTAATAGCCCTGACTGCTGCTATATTGGGTGTATTTGGCAAGTCACATAAATACAATAAAAAGTCTCCCTTTAATTGTCTTCTGTAAAAAGTTTTCTGATGAGAACCACATCAAGTAATATGGAATTAACTGCATCAAGTAATATGGCATTATTGGTAAGGGCTGCAGAAAACAATCTGCTCTCTCCTTGTTCATTACAGAACTGTGAGATTAAAGATGACATTTAATTAATTTAAACTTTATACTTCATATAACTTCATGAAATATAAAGTTTATATGAATTAAATTTCATTTTTAATATGAAAAATGATTTAAAGATGGCTCCTGTGAGAAGTTGCTCGCAACTTCTGGGGCTGAGCCAATTAGACGCCTCCACGATCACTTTTTAAGAAGAAGTCGGAAGAGGAGGTTTCTTCCTCCATCTTCCTCCATCTTTTTCTTCTTCTGCCCTTTCTTTTCCTTCTGGCTGGTGGTGTTGCAAGGAGTGGGAACAGTGAGAGAAACAACCATGTGGTCTCCAAGGTCAGTGATGAAAGAGAGGAGGAGGTGTGCTGGAGCAGAGACTCCCCTGCGTTCTATGGAGAGAACAGGTGAAGCTGAGATTTATTTTCACTTCTTTAAAGAACCCACATCAGCAGTAGCGACTCATTTTGATAATGAGCCTGTAGCAGGGGCAGAGACTCATTTTGCTAAAGCTGGCCCCAGACCAGGGGCAGCGATTCACTTCATTAAAGGCCCCTACCCAGGGACAGTGACTATGGCCAGAAGAGGCTGTGTCCCATGGGGGGGACCCAACCACTTCACTGCAGACCCCGAGCCAGGGACAGTGATTTTCTTCTTTAAAACTATGGCTGGAAGAGGCCGTGTCCCGAAGGAGGGACCCTTTATCACTATGGCTGGAGCAGGCCGTGTCCCGAGGAAGGGACCCAATATCCCCAGCTGCGACTGTGGGGAGGAACCCACGACAAAGCAGCTCATTAAACTTATGCCCAGAAGAGGCCTGGTCCCGAGAGAGGGACCTTGCAACTGCAACCGCGGTGAAGTATCCATGGCAGAGATATTCACCAAGGACTGCGCCCCGTGTGAGGGAACCTGTATCGGCAGAAGCTGCAGCTGTTGGGAGCAAACCACAGCAGAGAAGTTCGTTAAGGACTGTGTTCCGGGGGAGGAACCCCGTGTTGGAGCAAGGGAAGAATGCCAGCAGTCGTCCTCATCTGAGAAGACAGAAGCGGCAGAGCCCATCTGTGAGAGACTGACTACATTCCCCATTCCCTGCCCCCCTGAGCTGTTGAGGGAGGTGGTAGAGATATCGGGAGCAGTGAGCTGGGCCCGGGAAGAAAGGAGGGATGGGGGAGGGAGATCTTAAAGTGCTAGTTGTAATTTTCTCATCATCCTATTCCCTTTTTGCTTTTATTCTGTCCTATTTCTTGTAGAATAAACTTTCCTACTTTCCTCTCTAAGTCGAGTACTGGAGTCTGTTTTGCCCAGAAACGCAATTGGCAGCGAGCCCTCCCTGCCCTTGTCTTAATCCACAACAATCTTTTTACTCCCACTTCGCTGGGACCTCTGTCATCCTAACGAGGGTGGGGATGAATGGGGGACACCAAGCGAGAGAGTATCATGGTGCTGCTGTGCATTTGTTAAGCATGTATTTTGCTTCTGTGAATTAATTTGGGCTTAAACTACGTATATTCATTTCCAGGGCTGAAATTTTACTTCTGCTTAAAAGATCTTTTTAATATAAAATGTTATAAAACTTCTAATGATGTTTACAGTGTTGTAGACACGTGGAAGATCTCGGGTTGTAACGTGAGAGGTGGAGGGTACAAAAGAGGTGGGCACGGGGTGGAGTGAAAGGAGGTGCTTGTGTTAGCAGATAAAAGCACATGGTGTAAACAATTAGTTGGAATAAAGCATCATCCATACTGTGTATGTAGTGATCTTGTCCCCTCAGCAGGGTTGGGCTGAGTGATCCATGCGTGCGGGCAGCCTGGTGATGTTGCCGGTAGCGACAACATTACAGTATGCTCAGACCAAACTTTCACCTGCAAATAAGCTTATAGCATACCTAGAACTTAATGTTTTCTATAAATCTACAGTAAATTAAAGTATATATAAAATAGGTCCCTAAAAATGAATGTGAATAAATCAGCTGGGTTTTGTGGGGGATTTTTTAGTTGTTTTTTTTTTTAAGATTTCCCATGGTGCCTGGGACTCTTCCAGTGAATGCTGAATCCTGCTGGCCCAAAGATGTGGGAATTGTTGCACTGGAAATATATTTTCCCTCTCAGTATGTTGACCAGACAGCTGGAGAAGTATGATGATATGAATGTTGGCAAATACACCATTGAGTTAGGCCAGTCAAAGTTGGGGTTCTACTCCAATCGGGAGGATATCAATTCTCTCTGCCTGTCTGTGGTTTAGAAGCTTGTGGAGAGGAACAGCCTTTCCTTTGATTGTATCGGGAGATTAGAATTTGGAACAGAGACAATAATTGATAAATCAAAATCTGTAAAGACTGTCCTGATGTAACTTTTTGAAGAATTTGATAACACAGATGTAGAAGGAATTGATACCACGAATGCATGCTATGGAGGCACTGCTGCTCTTTTTAATGCTATTAATTGGATTGAATCCAGTTCTTGGGATGGTAAGTTCAGGACATTTTCTTGAAAAGTTACAGTCTCTGTTTTTGAGTAGTCTGTCTTGCAATTACAGTGTTCGCATTTAACCATGTAAAACTCAGAGAGTTAACTCTTGTATGCTTCTGTAGTATTTTTCTTAAATGCTCTGGACATTTGCCACTAGTTCAGTTACATGCAAAAAATAATGACATAGATAATCATCACTAGTCTTTTCCTGTAAATTTTGACTACTTCCAGGATTGAAGAGCATCTTAATCCTACAGTCATCCCCTCTATAATCAAAGTCTAAAAATTGCTGATGGATATTAAAATGTGCTAGGTTCTTGGTTGCTTTTTATATTTATTTCTGTTTTTCACAGGACACTATGCACTTCTTGTTGTGGGAGACGTTGCTGTGTATGCCACTGGAAATTCCAGGCCAACAGGAGGAGCTGGTGCTGTTGCAATGCTAGTTGGTCCAAATGCTCCATTGAGCATTTGAGAGAGGTTAGTCCTGTGGGAAAACATACTATTCAGTCAGATACTGTATCCGTTCTGAAGCCCATTCGCTGTTTTTGTAGGTTGCTTGAGGGTTGGATTAACACCAACTAATGTTAGAGATTATACTCTATCTCCTCTTGCTCTTGGTTAACTTGACCAAGTCCTGTTATAGGAGGCAGCAAGAAACACCTAGAGATTCTTCTATCTGTTTTTTTTCTTGGGGATTTTTGAATAAAATTTACAGAGTGGACTAGAGCTGAATAACACAGCACTCTACTTCCAAAATGGAATCATAGAATGGTAGGGGTTGGAAAGGACCTTTAGATATCATCTAGTCCAACCTCCCTGCCAAAGCGGGTCCACCTAGATCAGGTCACTCAGGAACGCATCCAGACGACTTTTGAAAATCTCCAGAGAAGGAGACGCCACAACCTCTCTGGGCAGCCTGTTCCAGTGTTCTGTCACCCTCACAGTAAAATAGTTTTCCCTTATGTTTAAATTGAACTTTTTTGTGTTTCAGCTTCTTCCCATTACCCCTTTTCCTGTCAGTAGATACAACAGAAAAAAGGGATGCCCCAACCTCCTGACATCCAGCATTTAGGTATTTGTAAGTGTTAATGAGATCCCCTCGCACTCTCCTTTTATCTAGACTAAACAGCTCTCGTTCCCACAGCCCTTCCTCATAAGGAAGACGCTTCATGAGGGAAAATGATGGAAATCTTTTGTTACTTTTTTGTCATGCCCAGTCTTACTGTACTTGAGCAACAGGTGATTAAGAACTGTTTGAAACCTTATCTTAAAGGGCCTGAAGTGCTATGAAGACCTGTTTGATCTTGGCCAAATAGCACTTGTTTTCCATGTGTTAAACAGTGTGTCCAAACTGACTCAAAGCAGTTGAATAAAGTAATTTTCAAGTTTTTTGTCAATTGCTCTCCATCAGGGTTGCTTGGAAGCCACATGCAGCATGTGTATGACTTCTATAAACCAGATATGGTCTCTGAATATCCTGTAGCTGATGGCAAACTCTCCACACAGTGCTACTTCAGTGCATTAGATCACTGCTATACTGTCTATCGCAACAAAATCCATGTCCAGTGGCAAAAGGGTATGTAGTCTCACATGATATTGCAAGATCTGGCAAATATTGTAATGTGTAGCTATACAGACAATGTATTTTCAAGATTTAGCATCCACTCTAAAGACTAGTACATGGTCCCTTTCTTTGTGTTTGTGTGTTCGTAGACAATTGAAATATTTGTGCTCTCACATAAAGAAATGTCTTATTTCTGTTCTGGTATGACTAAGTATCTGATAGTCAGTAAGCAGTAGTCGCTACAAGCTTTTGTTTATGTAATGTATAATATCTTGCTTAAGGATGTTATTCCATCATCTACCAAGGCTCTTAAGATATTGAGGTTAACATTTGCATGTTGTATAAGTATACTTACTTTTTTTTACCCCCATATATTTCGTAATTGCTTCACCCATATTAAGAAGCACGGGTTTGAAGATTAGATAATTAGATGAAGTAGATTATTTCTTCTTTCAAAATGATGGGTAAAAATACTGAGGTTCAGTTAAGCTTAACTTTTTCTTCCAGGAGAAAAAAGGCAAACATTGCTAGCTAGTGCACAAGATCAGTAAGAAACTAATTTTTAAATAGAAGTAATATCAGTGCATCAGTAGCATCTTCTTCTTTACTCAATTTGTTTAGGTAACTATAGGCTTCCAGGATGTGTAACCAGATCTGCACAGATCATTGGTTTTCTTTTTTTTATTCCAACAAGTCATGTGAATCTTTTTAAGGCAGAAGATCAGACAGATATCTTTGACTGTGAAAGAGCGTGATGAACAGTAGGAGTTGGGTCAGGATTTTGTAAATCGCTTGGATAGCTGTTTTTCAGATGTACATCAGTGAAAAAGACTAAACCAATGACACTATTCACAAGAGGAGATCAAAAAGTATGCAGTCAAGCATGGCAGCTCACAAGACTGTCACTGAGAATGTGTTGTTACTCTCTCATTTTCTTTAAAGTTTTATGGCCTGGATGGTATCCTTGTGTGAAATGTACACAGTACCACATTATACTCCAGAGAGCAGTACCAGAATACAGACCCTGAATCTTGGTTGCTGTTTTTGGCCAACATACACAGCGTAATAGAGTATTAGCACAAAGGGGTCTTCTCCATATACTATCAATATCTGGAGCGGGATATTTAAAAGACATGAACTATTTGTCAACAGTGATTTGGTCTTTTAGATTAAATTCACAGCCTGTACATGCTAATTATCTTCACTCACTTTAAATCAACTTCTTGATAGGGTGGTGATCAATGGCACAGAGTCGAGTGGCCAGTGGAGTCCCACAGGGATCGATTCTGAGGCCAGGCCAGGCTAGTTCAATATCTTCATTAACGACCTGGATGAGGAGACAGAGTGTACCCTCAGCAAGTTCGCTGATGACACCAAACTGGGAGGACTGGCTGATTCCCCAGAAGGCTGTGCTGCCATTCAGCGAGATCTCGACCGGCTTGAGAGTTGGGCAGAGAGGAACCTCAGGAGGTTCAACAAGGACAAGTGCAGAGTCCTGCAGCTGGGGAGGAACAACCTTGTGCACCAGTACAGGCTGGGGATCGAACTGCTGAAGAGCAGCTCTGCAGAGAGAGACCTGGGAGTCCTGATTGATAAAAAACTAAACACGAGCCAGCAATGTGCCCTCGTGGCCAAGAAGGCCAATGGCATCCTGGGATGCATCAAGAAGAGTGTGGCCAGCAGGTCAAGGGAGGTTCTTTTACCCCTCTACTCTGCCCTGGTGAGGCCTCATCTGGAGTACTGTGTCCAGTTCTGGGCTCCCCAGCTCAAGAGGGACAGGGAAGTGCTCGAGAGAGTTCAGCGCAGGGCCATCAAGATGATCAGGGGTATGGAACATCTTTCATATGAGAAAAGACTGCGGGAACTGGGGCTGTTTAGTCTGGAGAAGAGGAGATTGAGGGGTCATCTTATTAACATTTATAAATATCTAAAGGGTGGGTGTCAGGAGGTTGGGACATCCCTCTTTTCTATAGTAGATAGTAACAGGACAAGGGGTAATGAGATGAAGCTGGAACACAAAAAGTTCCACTTAAACATAAGAAAAAACCTATTTCACCATGAGAGTGACAGAGCAGTGGCACAGGCTGCCCAGAGGGGTTGTGGAGTCTCCTTCCTTGGAGGTCTTCAAGACCCACCTGGACATGTTCCTATGCGACCTGATCTAGGTGACCCTGCTTCTGCAGGGGGTTTGGACTAGATGATCTCTAAAGGTCCCTTCCAACCCCTACCGTTCTATGATTCTATGATTCTTTAGAAACCACGGGTCTTCTAGTAAGATATTAACACTGATGATCATCAGAAATCTTTATCCTACTGTTATTAAACTATGTACATTCACTTTATTCAGCAACATAAAGCAACTGAGATTTGTACTTTATTCATGGTTTATGTTTCTGTTACGGGACTAAATAAGTAAAACTTTCAATACAAGGGAACAACAAACAACAAAAGCTAAATTTTTCATTCAGGAGGAAGAGGAAGAAAAGACAGACTCGCAGGAAACCTCAAATATTTTATTTATTATTTCTATGGATATCCAAGTGGTGTCTAAGATCCTGTGAATAATTCATAAGAGAAATCAACAATAACTGATTTAAGTATTCTGAACAACTGCCAGAATATTGTTTAATTTCAGTCTTTAAGGTTACATAACTAAATATAATCAGTGTCGTGTATTTGTGCTGTAGACCATGACAAATTAAAGGGCAATTTATTTAGCACATTTTTTTAATAAATTGCCAACTATAAATACGAATTAAAAAGTGAAGAATATTGTAGATTCATTGAATGATTTATGCTAACAAAATCCAGCAAGTATCTTATGTTTCATAAAATAAACTTAAAATGAATAAAACTATTCTAGATTATAATATTCATTGGTGTGCATTATAGATGTGAAAAAGAAGCATCTGAAGTGACTTCTTAAACATATTGAAGCAAAACTTGTCCATTAGAAGATGTCATTTATTTGAAAATTTTTTGAGGAGAAAAACAACTAATGCTATGTTATGCCATTCAACTTCCGTGACTTATAAAGACACAGTAATCAGAGAGAATTTACATGAGTAAAACTCAAGTTGAATTATTTTTTACCTTATTTTTTACATGTAAGACATTAAAAACGTTAAATTCACAAATAATACTGTCATGTTTACACTTCCTCTCCCTTCTCCACTTTGCTATCAATTACAGTTGTACTAAAAATGGCTCACACAGAGATCATTGTTCATAAGTTGTATTGGAAATAGCATAAAAGACATTCCTTACCTTTTTACAATTTTATGGTTGAAATCAAAACTACTAACTCAGAATTAAATTCATTCCTAACGAAGAGTCAGAAAATGGTAAAAATATCTGTTTAGCTACCTGTGTTAATTATTACCAGCATAGATAAGCCTCTGGAAAGCCTTTAAACATCCTCATAATTATAAAGCTATCGCCTCAGATACAGGAAAATTAAATTCAGATCTTTCACAGAAATTACTGGTTCCACTTTTCTCACAGGACAAATCAGTTGTCTACCTTGCACAATATTCCTATTAACTGCTAGTGTTGAAATAGGTTCTTCTTGGATCTGTTTCTTCTGAAGTTCTTCCATGAATCAAAATTAAATAGTTTAGGTCTGGAAAGGACAAGAAACTAACAAAAGAGATCATGACTCTGCAGAACACTATTTTGAACATTTACTAGATTCTTGCTTTGAAAATTATGGGGAAAAAAATATTAAAGAAGCCAAAATGTTGAATATAGCTGCTGCCAAAAACATTGCTGGACATTTTGCCTCTGTAGCCATGAATTATATTCCCTTTAAAGTTAAAGTGTTGGTTTTGATGCAAACAGTATTTTCAAGTGGCTTCGATGAGTGGATGGTGAGGTGAATCAAGAGCTGGCTGAATGACTGAACCCAGAGGGTGGTGATCAATGGCACAGAATCGACTTGGAGGCCTGTGGCCAATGGAGTTCCACGAGGATTGATTCTGGGACTATATGACCTAGATGAGGAGACAGAGCGTACCCTCAGCAAGTTCACTGATGACACCAAACTAGGAGGACTGGCTGATTCACCAAAAGGCTGTGCTGCCATTCAGCGGGATCTCGACTGGCTTGAGAGTTGGGTAGAGAACAACCTCATGAGCTTCAACAAAGACAAGTGCAGAGTTCTGCAGCTGGGGAGGAACAACCTTGTGCACCAATACAGGCTGGGGGTTGAGCTGCTGGAGAGCAGCTCTGCGAAGAGACACCTGGGAGTGCTGGTTGGTTGACTGTAAATCGGTGCATTAAAATTAACTTGCCAGAAATAATAGTGTTATGGTTGTCTTATATATGCTGATGTGTTGTGTTGATTAATACTCTGCTACACCATTATTTTATTTTAATACTCAAAGCAAGTACTAAACATAAGTTGTAACACAACATTTCTGCCACTTCCAGAGGGTACAGACAGACATTTCACCTTGAATGACTTTGGATTCATGATCTTTCATTCTCCCTACTGTAAAATGATATAGAAATCTGTGGCTAGACTTACTGAATGACTTTCTTGGTGACTAGAACCTAGAAACAGGAAATGGTATTTTCAGTGGTTTTGAACCTTTCAGGTGAGAATGGCTGCTATCTTCCTTATTCAGATAGTCTTAATTTGTTACACATACAAGGTGTCTTTTCTTGTTGCCATTTTAGTAACTGTTTCTGAACCATTTTTTTAATAGGGATATGAAACTTGAAGATACATATTTTGACAGAGATGTGGAAAAAGCTTTTATGAAAGCCAGTGCAGAGCTCTTCAATCAGAAAACCAAAGCTTCATTACTTGTATCCAATGAGAATGGAAATATGTATACCCCTTCAGTTGTCTTACCTCTCTTCTAGTCCAGTAAGCATAAAATTGGAAAAAACTGTAACTTTTTATATCTAAGTATATAAAAGGATTTTGTTTCAGAAAGTCTTTTGTAAAAGCACCACCTAGCAAACCTTTTCCTACTAGATTACCTTAAGTAGCAAGACTATAAAGTTACAAAATTATAGAATCATAGAATCATTTTAGTTGGAAAAGGCCTTTAAGATCATCAAGTCCAACCAATAACTGAACACTGCCAAGCTCACCACTAAATCACGTTCCTGAGAACCTCATCTTACATGGCTTTTAAATATCTCCAGGGATGGTGACTCCACCTCCCCAGACAGCCTGTTCCAGTGTCTAACAACCCCCTCAGTGAAAAAGTTCCTCCTAATATCTAATCTAAATCTCCTCTGGCTCAACCTGAGGCCATTTCCTCTTGTCCTATCACTCGTTACTTGGGAGAAGAGACTGACCTCCACCTAGCTACAACCTCCTTTCAGGTAGTTGTAGAGAGTGATCATGTCTCCCCTCAGCCTCCTCTTCTCCAGTTCTTTTAGCTCCTCATCAAACTTGTTCTCCAGATCCTTCACCAGTTTTGTTGCCTGTCTCTAGTCACACTCCAGTACCTCAATGTCCCCCTTGTAGTGAGGGGCCCAAAACTGAACACAACACTTGATGTGGCCTCACCAGCGTTGAGTAGAGGGGCATAATCACTTCCCTAGCCCTGCTGGCCACGCTATTTCTGATACAAGTCAGGATGCCATTTGCCTTCTTGGCCACCTGGACACACCTGCTAGCTGGCTGTTGACCACTACCCCCAGGTCCTTTTCCTCCAGGCAGCTTTCTAGCCACTCTTCCCCAAGCATAGGGTGGCTGCGACCCAAGTGCATGACCTGGCACTTGGTCTTGTTAAGCCTCATACAACTGGCCTCAGCCCGTTGATCTATCCTGTCCAGGTCTGTCTGAAGAGCCTTCCCATCATGCATATCTAAGCTTCCGCCCAGCTTTGTGTCATCTGCAAACTTACTGAGGGTGCACTTGATTCCCTCATCCAGATCGCTGATAAAGATCTTGAACCGGCCCCAACACCGAGCCCTAGGGAACAGGGCATATACAATCAGGTGAAGTGACAAGCAGATTCAAAACTTCTGTCAGACGTTGATCTGAAACAGCAGCTTAATGCCTTCTGAAGTAGGATCTTATTTGTAAGGCGGTGCATCTTTTCCCAGCCTCACACACCCCCCCCACCCCAAACACCCCCGTAGAAAAGAGAATCTGAATGCCTTCTCTGTTCTACTATAATCATACAATAGTTTGGGTTGGAAGTGACCTTAAAGATCATCTAGTCCTAAAGTCCCTGCCATGGGCAGGGATATCTAATCTAAATCTACCCCTTTTCAGTTAAAAACTGTTACTCCTTGTCCTATCACTATGATTCCCGATAGAGTCCCTCCCCATCTTTCCTGTAGGCCCTCCCTTAGGTACTGGAAGGCTGCTTTAAGATCTCCTCAGAGCCTTCTCTTTTCCAGGCTGAACAACCCCAATTCTCTCAGCCTGTCCTCATACCAGAGGTGCTCCAGCCTCCGATCATCTTTTTGATCCTCCTCTGGACCTGTTTGATTAGATCTATGCCTTTCTTATGTTGGGGACCAAAGAGCTGGATGCAGTACTGTATGTGTGGTCTCACCAGAGTAGAGGAGGAGAATCACCTCCCTTGACATGCTGGCTATGCTTCTTTTGATGCAGCCCTTGATGTCATTTGCTTTCTGGGCTGTGAGCACACATTGAAGGGTCACTCAGTTTTTCATCCACGAATGCTCCCAAGTCCTCCGCAAGGCTGCTCTCCATTCAATTGTCTCCCAGGGATAATAAGTAAAGCCAAATTAAATCAGCATTTACTTAAATTGTTGGGTGTGGGGTTTTTTTAACAGACTTTTACAAAACCACGTTAAGTTTAAATTAAATAACTCCTTGGGCTCTTTTTTTTCTTTATTGTGACTTTGCATTCTAAGATGTGATAGTTCATTTTAGGCTTTAGGTCACTTAAGAATGAAAATTGTCTGCCTTCTAGATAATCATATTCTGGGTGGTTTTTTTTATTTCTTTTGCTTAGGTACCGTTGCAGTGGTGCAAGCAATATTCATTCAAAGATGTAGAGAATCTAGGTAATGCACATGCAGAGACGTACACAGGCAACATAATACAGCCAGCAGAGTTGACTCAAAGCCACCCTTCCTTTGCTAGCTACTTCCTTATATGCTGCTTCTGCCCATGAGATCACCCAGGGCCCAACTGATTAACTTGCAGCACCTGTTTCTGAAGTAGCATGCCAGCTGCATTAACTTATCCCTACCATCTTTATTCAAGCTGGCTGGTCCAAGCCATATTTGTGCCTACAAGGTACTTTAAAAATAATTGTGTAACAGCAATGTTTAAAATCCTATTTTTAAGTCATTATGCATTTAGCACACTAAATTTGTATTGTAGTCAATATAATTTTGCTGACTGAAAAAAACCTATTTCACCGTGAGAGTGATGGAGCAGTGGAACAGGCTGCCCAGGGGGTTGTGGAGTCTCCTTCCTTGGAGGTCTTCAAGACCCACCTGGACATGTTCCTATGCGATCCGATCTAGGTGAACCTGCTTCTGCAGAGGGGTTGGACTAGATGATCTCTAAAGGTCCCTTCCAACCCCTACCATTCTATGATTCTATGACTGCTTTTTCTAAGCTAGTTGTGCTTTCTAGTTATTTAAAATTGCACCTTGGCTTAATTCTTACTTTAAACAACTGTTGCATGATTTGCAGGTATTCTCCAGAGCAGCTGGCAGGACAGAGAATTAGTGTGTTCTCCTATGGCTCTGATTTTGCTGCTACACTTTATTCCATCAGTTACAGAGGATGCCACTCCCATTGAGTGAAAGGAAGATATGTTAATTAGCTCCCTTGCACGGCTTGCCCCTATATGCTTTGTTATGCCCACCAGCATAAGTAAACCTGCAGAGCAATGCCTAATGACAGTAGCGTAAAGCTGAAGATGTTTCAGCTCCAGGGAATGTTTTAAGTGTCTCTTTGGGCAAATAAATAATATTCCTCAAATGTTTTAAGTGTTTTGCTTGAGTAATTTGGAATAATTTTAAATGATGAAAACTTTAGCTTCTTGTAGTGGATCTGGGATGGTAGTGATTTTCCACAGCAGCTCTTGCAGTGCTGTGCTTACTGTTGGTATCAATATTATGACTACTGCTCACACAGCATCAGGGCTGTCCCTCCAGCATTCCTTCCCCCACCTTCACCAGTAGCTGGGGGTGGGCATGATCTTGGGAGGGACCATGGCCAGGACAGCTGACCCAGGCTGACCAAGGAGATATTCCATACCATATGACGTCAGCCCAGTAATATAAACTGAGGGAGAGGAGCAGGAAGGGGGGGCAAGATTAATTTCTGGCCTTCCAAAAGCAACTGTTATGTGTACTGAAGCCCTGCTTCTCAGGAGGTGGCCGGACATCGCTGCTGATGGGAAGTAGAGAGTAACATCTTTATCTGCTTTTTGCTTTGTTTCCCACATGCGCGGCTTTGCTGCTTCTTTATTAAAGTACTTTTATCTCAACCCACGAGACTCTCATCTTATTTTCTCCCCTTCCCTGGCTTGCTGAGGAGGTGGGTGATAGAGTGGTGTGGTGGGCACCTGGCATCCAGCCAGGGTCAAACTACCACACTTCTCTAATGTAAAATATTTTGAATGGACTTGAAATGCTAATATGTTAGTGTGCAGTTCTCAGCACTGGTGCTACCTTATACCAGTTTTATATTGTAGGTTCTGCACTGCACAAATTAACTGCCAGCCTTTCTGATCTTAAAACAAGACTTGACTCGAGAAAATGCATTGCACCTGATGTCTTTGCTGAAAACATGAAAATTAGACATGAAACACATAATTTGGGTAAGAATGTCATAAATATAAATAATTCCTAGTCCTACAGCAAAATGTGCATCACTTCATTTGCATGACTTAAATGATTAAAGTGTAGAATAAAAGAAATACTTAACTCTTTCTACTTCTGAATAGCTCATAAAGTGCTTTTCTATAGCTTGTGTTCATTGGCCCAGGATGGTTGAAATGAAAATGTAGACATGGTTTTCCTGTCTCACTGCTTCCAAACTATAAGGGTCTATTTTGTATAAAACTTTCACCAGGAACCAACTAACAATATCTAATGATTTTTTTACAGCCAACTATATTCCGCAGTTTTCAGTAAAAGATCTCTTTGAAGGAACGTGGTGCCTTGTGTGTGTGGATGAAAAACACAGGAGAACTTATGCGCGGCACCCACTCCGACGTCCGGAGGAAGGAGTTGAAGTTGTCTACCCAGGCATTGTTCATGAGGTGAACACTCGGCACTCTTTAGTTTGATATAAATAGTTTGTGTTTGTCTTAGCATGTGCATGTATGTCAAAAGATGAAGTGGTTTAACAAGTTATATCAAGTACTTTGTTAAAATATATGCTATAAGCCAGAAGTAAAAAATGAGTATGGGATTTTAAAAAATACATTTAATCATAACAAAAACAAAACTGCATAAGAATGTGTGAAGAAATAGTTTGTTCCTGTTTCAATTAGTTTGTATGAAGCATAACAGCTTTGAATGACTTAAAACCAAGCTGTCCAGTGTAGCATGAACGTTGAGTTGCACTAGCCAGAAAGTATAAATGTTTATGAACTAGAAAACCATAAAACTATATTTAATGTTTTGTTTGGGGGGAGGGGATGTCTCTTTTTTTATCATTTCCCCCCCTTCTTAGCAGATCCCAAGCCCTGCTAAGAAAGCACCAAGAATCCCTGCAACAGCAGAGTTTGAAGGCATTACTGTTGCTATTTCCAGTGGGGAGAATTAAGATACCTCTGAATTAGGGAATTAAAAAAAAAAAGTGAGAGTAGAGTGACAAAGTGAAAAGATTGCAGTAGTAGTGAAATTTTGGTGTACAGTAACACTTCCTTGGAGCACGGCAAAATTGTTTTAACTCCTTGAAAAAAATTGTTGTAATATGGTATGCTGATACTTTTAGTATATTCAAAATATTAAAACTGTGAATATACTGTAGATGGAGGGACTTGTTAGGGGCTTTGTGGATTCCTTAACACATCTGAATTTAATTGCTGCATAGTAGCTGCAGTTTATTACAAGGTGTTTGTAGAAAAAAAAAAAAAAGTCTCTTCTACTTTTTCCATGTAAAATGACTTGAAAACTACACTTAACTTTTCTACTTGTGCTCAAGAGTGGGTGGTAGAGTAGTTCAAGCTTTTAATGTTAGGGTTCTCAGTGCCTTGATAGTAAGCAGTCAGTCTTCTGAATCCTGCACTTGTCTTTCCTTTTATCACCTTCCCTTTCTTCTCCCAGTCTACCTCCCATAGCCCCGTTGCTTTGGGAAAGGTATAGAGACAATTAACATTAATTACTGGACTAGAATATCTTTTACCTGTTAAAATGACTGAATCAAGAATGGATAGAAGGACAGGCGATTTTCTTCCAAGAAACTATGATCTACTGTGTTAGTTACTATAATTTCTCCTAATATCCATATTACCTCATTTATATCTGCATTAAAAATTACAGCAGCCTGGGAGGAAAGAAGAACAAGAAAGGAGGTAGTAGTCATTTTTCTTCTAAAGAACAAAAAGGGTATATTTCTTGGGTTCATTAGTTTGGTACTTCTCAGTATTGTTGAACTGTAATAGAAGTATCTAAGACAGCAGAATTTTCAAATACAGATTACAGATTCACACAGAGCAAACTAAGGAAAGAGAGGAAGATGGCTTTGTCTGGAAAATCCAGTTCACAAGAAACACAGAAGTGGCAAGTCTCAGTTCCTGTGGCTGAGCGGCCGATGGAGGAGAGCAAGGAGTTCCCAGAGCAGGACAGCCAAGGTGGAGGAAGGAGACCCGCAACTGTTGGGATGGGGCGCAGAGCTGAGGCAACCACAGGGGATTTAAGTGGTCCCCAGGTAACATGAGCGACCAGGATGGGCAAACAGGGCACGGTGTGTCAGCCAAGGTGTGTTATGTTCAGGCAGTGTGGGTTAGATGAGTGGATCATAGAATCAGAGAACCATAGAATGGTAGGGTTGGAAGGGACCTTTAGAGATCATCTAGTCCAACCTCCCTGCAGAAGCAGGTCAACTTAGATCAGGTCGCATAGGAACATGTCCAGGCGGGTCTTGAAGACCTCCAAGGAAGGAGACTCCACAACCCCTCTGGGCAGCCTGTTCCACTAGATGATGAGGTGGATCGAGAACTGGCTGAATAACAGAACCCAGAGAGTGGTGATCAATGGCACAGAATCGAGTTGGAGGCCTGTGGCCAGTGGAGTTCCACAGGGATCGGTTCTGGGGCCACTCTTGTTCAACATCTTCATCAACGACCTGGATGAGGGGACAGAGTGTACCCTCAGCAAGTTTGCTGATGACACCAAACTGAGAGGACTGGCTGATTCACCAGAAGGCTGAGTTGCCATTCAGCGAGATCTCAACCAGCCTGAGAGTTGGGCAGATGGGAAACTCATGAGGTTCAACAAGGACAAGTGCAGAGTCCTGCATCTGTGAAGGAACAACCCCATGCACCAGTACAGGCTGGGGGTGGAACTGCTGAAGACCAGCTCTGCAGAGAGAGACCTGGGAGTTCTGGTAGACAGCAAACTAAACATGAGCCAGTAGTGTGCCCTCATGGCTAAGGCGGCCAATGGCATCCTGGGCTGCATCAAGAAGAGTGTGGGCAGCAGGTCGAGGGAGGTTCTCCCCCCCTTCTACTCAGCCCTGGTGAGGCCTTATATAGAGTGCTGTGTCTAGTTCTGGGCTCCTCAGCTGAAGAGGGACAGGGAACTTCTGGAACGGGTCCAATGCAGGGTTACCAAGATGATCAGGGGAACTGGAAAATTTCTTCTATGAGGCCTGGGGCTATTTAACCTAAAGAAGCAAATACAAGAATGATGGGGGACCTCATTAATACTTACAAATATTTAAAGGGTGTATGTCAAGAGGAGGGGTTGCACTTTTCTGTAGTGTCCAGTGAAAGGGCTAAGGGTAATGGGCATAAGCTGGAACACAAGAAGTTCCACTTAAACATAAGGAAAAACTGTATTACTGTAAGGATGATGAAGAGCTGGAACAGGCTGCCCAGGGAGGTTGTGGCGTCTCCTTTTCTGTAGGCTTTCAAAACCTACCTGGATGCATTCTTGTGTGATCTGATATAGAGGGTCCTACTTTTGCAGTGGGTTTGGACTAGATGATCTCTAAAGATCCCTTCCAATCTCTGCCATTCTACATTTCTATCTCTGGCCTCTCCCTATTCTTTATATAATACATTTCTAAGAGACTGTTTCTAACTTTGAATTTGGCTTATAATTTGAAGTCAGTATTGGTAATGTTGTAGGAGTGGGGTCTTCCCCCCGCCCAAATGCAAGTTAAAAGCTATCTATTTTGCAAGTGGTAGATATACCGTGGTAATTGGACATCCATTCTTGTAGTTTTTGTCTAACTTTACATAACTCTATTAGAGAATATGACATAGCAAATAAACAAAAAGTTAAATTATAGAGGGTTTTTTTGTGTGCTGTTAAGTGTTTTTGTTATATCACTCACTAGGATTTGATAACAGTATTTTTACAGTTAGGCCTCGGTAGAATAGTTGTTTATTATAAATTGGTGAGTACTCATTTTTTTCTGCTGAAAATGGTGGAGCAATGATACATGAAGATAGTTTTTTGCAAGTATTTTTGTTTAAGTTGCCCTTGCGAATCATGGTATCAGAAAAAAAAAATTGCCATGGAACAAAGTCCATTGCTGGCAGTTGAGCTGCTGGCACAAAAAAAAAAAAAAAAAAAAAAAGAAAAAAAAAAAAGACAAACAAATCTCCATAAAAGATGACATGCTTCCCTTAAATTTGAAAGCACCAGCTATACCTATGAACCTTGTATTGGTTTACTTGCCTTAGCTAGAATATAGCTTTTTCCTCTTAGCTTAGGCACCTCAACTATGCCTGTTCAGAGAAGGACAGCTACTGTACTCTTCTACTGTTTGCATTGGAGCTGATGGTACTGAAAATTAAAGTATAAAATACCTGATTAAAGCTGAAGGTAGGAGTATCTACATCTTGGTCATGCTTAGAACAATGGGAAGTATCAGGCTATCTGACTTGTAACTTGCAGTGTTGAAGAGTATCAAAATCAGCTTTGTGCTGGCAGAAGTTAGTACACGCCTGTGATGCTCAGTTTATAAGTGGATTTTGTTATTGATTATATTCAGCTTGCTTTAGCACTGAGTATCAGAGCAAGAATTTAAAACTACATGAGTTTTGGAGTATGCTTATATCTTTCTTTTTTGGAGTGCAATGGGAGTGCAAGCAGTTCTGTCAGAATTATGCACTGGGAATTGCAACCATACATGCAGGATTAAAACAGCATGTCCTAACTTGCCTTTTTGAATTGTGACAAATCAGCAACAACGGTCAACAGCATTGCTTTTTCTTAAAATAATTTGGTTTTAAAAAGGCTCCAATATACATCTTATGTTTAACTTGCTGAAGATGTTTTAGAGAAGAATTTTTAGTTTAGATTGTCTGGTTTTTGCTTAGACTTAATTCTCTGCAAAAACTGTCCTGGTTTGGAGTGGTAAAGTTGTGTCAAGCTTTTCAGTAAATAAGCCTGTACTGAGAACCTCCCAAGCATATTAAGTGCAGTACTATTTATTTTTAATAAAAATTAAATACACAAATGATCTCTTACCTGGTTTACTTGAGTTCTTATACTGGCTATACCAAGTTTCCAGATGTGCTGATTTTGGCTGGGATAGAGTTAATTTTCTCCCTAGTAGCTGCTACAGGGCTGACTTATAGCACAGAGATGTTTTGGTTATTGCTGAGTGTAGGCACAAATGCGGCTTGGACCAACCAGCTTGAATAAAGATGGTAGGGACAAGTTAATGCAGCTGGCAAGCTACTTCCAATTATCAGAAACAGCTGCGGCAAGTTAATCAATTGGGCCTTGGATGATCACATGGGCAGAAGCAGCATATAAGGAGGTAGCTAGCAAAGGAAGGGTTGTTTCAAGTCAACTCTGTTGGTTGTACTATGTTGCCTGTGTATGTCTCTGCACGTGCATTACCTAGATTCTCTACATCCTTGAATGAATATTGCTTGCACCACTACAACAGCTGAGCAGTGCTTGCACAAAGTCAAGGCCTTTTCTGCTTCTCACCCTTTGTCATGGTTTTGTGTGAAGCCATTTCTGGTAATGGGGAAGGGGCTGTAAAGATGGCTCCTGTAAGAATTTGCTCAAAACTCTCCCAAGCTCTGAGTCAGACTCACTTCTGGAGCTGAGCCAATTAGGCCCCTCCACAATCACTTTTTAAGAAGAAGCCAGAAGAGGAAGGTTCTTCCTGTTCCTTCTTGTTCTGTCCCTCCTTCTTTTCTTGATGGTGGTGGTGCAACGAGTTGGAGGAGAGAATAGTGACCATGTGGACCCCAAGGTCAGTGAGGGATGAGAGGAGGAGGAGCTGGAGCGGACTCCCCTGCATCCTGTGGAGAGAAGTGGTGAAGCAGAGTTTTCTTTAAGAGCAGGGAGATGAGAAATAAAACCATCTTAAAAACACCTCCCCCCACCCCTCCTCTTCCCAGGACTCCCTTTAATTCCCCCCCCAGCGGCATGGGGGATGGTGGTTGTGGTCAGTTCATTGCAGATGGATTTTGCCACTGCTACTGTAGTGGGTCTGGGACGGTAGTGATTTTCCACAGCAGGTCCTGCAGTGCTGTGCTTACTGTTGATATCAATATTATGACTACCGCTTGCACAACATCGGGGCTGTCCCTCCAGCATTCCTTCCCCCACCTTCACCAATAGCTGTGAGTGGGCATGATCTTGGGAGGGACTATGGCCAGGACAGCTGACCCAGGCTGACCAAGGAGATATTCCATACCATATGACGTCAGCTCAGTAATATAAACTGGGGGAAAGGAGCAGGAAGGGGAGGCGAGATTCATTTCTGGCCTTCCCAAAGCAACCGCTACGCGTACTGCAGCCCTTTTGGCACCCAACGTGGGGCGAGATAATAGCAGATTTACATTAACTGCATTGCAATTACAGTAAACCAATGAGAGCAAAGTTCCTGTGCTGGTCACGGAGCCTTGCTGCTATGCAGCTTATCTTACACTTTCTAATGTTTGGGAACACGATGCTCCTAACATTGACTCTCGGCTGTGCTTTAACCTTAATAGCTTTGCTAAGCTGGCTATATAATTTTGTGAAGAGGATGAAAGGGCCTGGGAACATGATGGCCCAAATAATAATAGCAAGTCTCATTCTGTTACTGATGAATTTAGTGTGCTGTGGGAGCTATCTTGTGGAGGCCATGGGGCAAAGCACCTCTTTCTCCTCAGCTCGGACTGATCTAGACAATTCTGTTACACAGACTTCCCAGGTCCTTAGTCACCCTTATACGAGAGTTTTAATATTACTAATTAACATGGTTGGTATATTATATATCTTGTGGAATCTGGAGTCATCTGGGTATCAGAGAGTACAAATTTGTGATGGAAACATGTTAAAATGCCCCCTGAAGCGGCCAGTCCCTGGGTGGCAGGGTATGTGGATGAATTTAGGCAAATTCCTAGGACGGTTATCACCTCCTGTAATCTGGGATTTTACATCTGAACAGATAAAAAACCCTGCTTTACTGACACGCTACCTGATAGAAGGGTGTCTTACCTACCCTAATGAGGCCCATCAGGTTCAGGCACTATACTGGGGCCTAGCCTCTGCCTACCGAGCTGCATTCCAGTCCTCTCAGAGAACTGTGATTGAAATGGAAACTCAAACGGTACCTGAGACCAACATAGTTGAGTCAGTCGCAGTCCAGCCCTCTCAGAGAACTGTGATTGAAATGGAAACTCAAACGGTACCTGAGACCAACATAGTTGAGTCAGTCGCAGTCCAGCCCTCTCAGAGAACTGTGATTGAAATGGAAACTCAAACGGTACCTGAGACCAACATAGTTGAGTCAGTCGCAGTCCAGCCCTCTCAGAGAACTATGGCCGAGGTGGAAATTCAAACTATACCTGAGACTACCATGGTTGAGTCAGGGAACCAAACAACAACCACAGTGGTTGCCCCAGTAGTGAAAAAGAAGCAGTGGATAAGGAGGTCAAGTCCATATCATCGATTAGTAAGGGCAGACGAGGAGGAAGAGGAAAGGCTAGAAGAAGAAACTGGTCCTTCGGTAAGGAGATCAGGAGAAGTGAAAGAAATCGAAAAGGAAATGGAAACTACTCGGTCCCTCACCTCAACAGAACTTAGAGATATGCGAAAAGATTACAGTCGCCAGCCAGGCGAGCGGATTGGTGCCTGGCTGCTCCGATGCTGGGATAACGGGGCTGACAGTCAACAATTGGAAGGCAGAGAAGCCCAACAGCTAGGATCTCTTGCTAGGGACCGGGGAATTGATAAAGGCATTGGAAAGAAAACCTCAGTTTGTAGTCTCTGGAAACGACTCCTCTCAAGTGTACGGGCAAGATACCCATTCAAGGAAGACCTTGTAAATGCCCGAGGAAAGTGGACTAGAGCTGATGAAGGGATCCAATATCTAAGGGAATTAGCTGTGTTGGAAGTCATCTATGGTGATCTGGATAATGTCGAGGCCTCCACAGATCCAGACGATGTCCAGTGTACACGGGTCATGTTGAGAAAAGTGATCCAGAGTGCCCCAGCTACATATTCTAATATCCTGGCAATGGTGTATCATCCAGACATGGACATACCAACAGTGGAGAGGGTATCTTCTTGGTTACAGAACTATGAAGAGAGCCTCTGCACCTCCTCATCAGTGTGGGATGATGGCCTGATTGTTAAATCTGCCTCAAGAACTCAGTCATCCACTGTCCCGACCAGGGGAAAGGGAAGTCCCAGACGCAGGAGTACACCGCGAAATGAACTCTGGCTCTTTTTGTGTGGCCAAGGAGAGGATATGAGGAAGTGGGATGGTGAACCCACTTTTAAGCTAGAAGCGCGTGTACGTGAACTAAGGGGGAAGACAGCTGTTAGAAAAGGACCGCCCAGGAGAGCTGTCAGCAGAGTGGCTGCCAAACCAAAAGAGGACAATCAACAATCTCCAAGACATAGAAGAACTGCAACTACTTCCTTCGAAGCCAATGAGGAGACTTCAGGTCTGCAATTGCAAGGATCAGATAGCGAATACTCTGATGAAGAACAGAAATAGAGGGTCCCTGCCTCCAGCCAGGAGGAGGAAAGGGATGACCGAATCTACTGGACTGTGTGGGTTCGATGGCCTGGCACATCAAACCCACAAAGGTATAAAGCCTTAGTAGACACAGGGGCACAGTGTACATTGATGCCATCAAGGTATAGAGGCACAGATTCTGTCTGGATCTCTGGAGTGACAGGGGGATGTGAAGAATTATCTGTATTAGAGGCTGAAGTGAGCTTAACAGGGGACAAATGGAAAAAACACCCCATTGTGACTGGTCCAGAGGCCCCTTGTATTCTTGGCATAGACTACCTCAGGAGAGGGTACTTCAAAGACCCCAAGGGGTATCGATGGGCTTTTGGTATAGCCACTGTAGATACAGAGAAAATCAAACAACTCTCTAATTTACCTGGCCTCTCAGAAGACCCTTTTGTTGTGGGATTGCTGCAAGTTCAAGAGCAACAGGTACCAATTGCTACCAGGACAGTGCACCGGAGGCAATATCGCACGAACCGAGATTCCCTGGCTCCCATCCGTGAGTTGATTCATCAACTGGAGGCTCAAGGAGTAATTAGCAAAACTCATTCTCCATTTAATAGTCCCATATGGCCTGTGAAAAAATCTGATGGAGGGTGGAGGTTAACAGTAGACTATCGTGGCCTGAACGAAGTGACACCACCACTGAGTGCTGCTGTACCAGACATGTTAGAGCTCCAGTATGAACTGGAGTCAAAAGCAGCCAAGTGGTATGCTACGATTGACATCGCTAATGCATTCTTCTCAATTCCATTGGCAGCAGAGTGCAGGCCACAATTTGCCTTCACATGGAGAGGTGTCCAATATACCTGGAATCGATTGCCCCAGGGGTGGAAACATAGTCCTACTATTTGCCATGGTCTAATCCAAACTGTGCTGGAAACGGGTGATGCCCCTGAACATTTACAGTACATTGATGACATAATTGTATGGGGCAACAAGGCAGAAGAAGTGTTTGAGAAAGGGAAAAGAATAATACAGATTCTCCTGAAAGCTGGTTTTGCTATAAAAAGAAACAAAGTAAAGGGACCTGCACAAGAGATACAGTTTTTGGGCATAAAATGGCAAGATGGGCGTCGGCATGTGCCTATGGATGTTGTGAATAAAATAGCTACTATGTCTCAACCGACTAATAAGAAAGAAACACAAGCTTTCCTGGGCCTTGTGGGATTCTGGAGGATGCATATCCCAGGTTATAGTCAGCTTGTGAGCCCTCTCTTTAGAGTCACCAGAAAGAAGAACTGTTTTGAGTGGGGCCTTGAGCAACAACAAGCTTTTCAACAAATTAAACAGGAAATAGCTCGTGCAGTCGCCCTTGGGCCCATCCGTACAGGACCAGATGTGCAGAATATCCTCTACACTGCCGCTGGAGAGCATGGTCTCACCTGGAGCCTCTGGCAGAAAACATCTGGAGAAACCCGAGGTCGACCATTAGGGTTTTGGAGCCGAGGATATCGAGGATCGGAAGCCCACTACACCCCAACTGAAAAAGAAATACTAGCAGCATATGAGGGACTTCGAGCTGCTTCAGGAGTCATTGGCACAGAAGCTCATCTCCTCTTGGCACCACGTCTGCCTGTGTTACACTGGATGTTCAAAGGGAAAACCCCTTCTATACATCATGCAACCAGCGCTACATGGAGTAAGTGGATGGCGTTGATTACACAACGATCTCGGCTGGGGAAATCTAATCGCCCAGGAATCCTGGAAGAAATCATGGACTGGCCAGAAGGCAGAGATTTTGGAGCATTGCCTGAGGAAGTAGCTCGCGCCCAAGAGGCACCACCATATAATGAACTGTCAGAAGATGAGAGGCATTATGCTTTGTTTACTGATGGATCCTGCCGCGTGGTAGGAAATCATCGTAAGTGGAAAGCTGCTGTGTGGAGTCCCACACGACGAGTTGTTGAGGCCACTGAAGGAGAAGGTGAGTCAAGTCAGTTTGCTGAAGTGAAGGCTATCCAACTAGCTCTAAAGATTGCAGAACGAGAGAAGTGGCCAGTACTCTATCTTTACACTGACTCCTGGATGGTGGCTAATGCTCTATGGGGATGGCTACAGCAATGGAAGAAGACCAACTGGCAGCGCAAGGGTAAACCCATCTGGGCTGCTGCATTATGGCAAGACATTGCTGCTCGGGTGGAAAATATGACTCTGAAGGTACGTCATGTAGATGCTCATGTGCCAAAAAGCCGTGCCAATGAAGAACAATGGAATAACCAACAGGTAGATAAAGCTGCTAAAATTGAACTAGCTCAGGTAGATCTAGACTGGGAGCGTAAAGGTGAGCTATTTATAGCTCGATGGGCCCATGAAACATCAGGACATCTGGGAAGAGATGCAACATATAGATGGGCTCGTGATCGAGGGGTGGACTTGACCATGGAAGCCATCACACAGGTCACCCATGAATGTGAAACATGTGCCGCAATCAAGCGAGCCACACGAATCAAGTCTCCCTGGAACAGAGGCCGATGGCTGGGTTTTCAGTATGGTGAGGCCTGGCAAATTGACTATGTTGGACCACTACCACGAACACATCAAGGCAAGCGGTATATACTCACCATGGTGGAAGCAACTACTGGTTGGTTGGAAACATACTCTGTCAACCACGCCACTGCCCGAAATACTGTCTTGGGTCTTGAAAGGCAAGTTTTGTGGCGACACGGCACTCCAGAAAGAATTGAATCAGATAATGGAACTCATTTTCGAAATAATCTCATAAACTCCTGGGCAAAGAAACATGGCATTGAGTGGATATACCACATCCCCTATCACCCTCAAGCCTCTGGAAAGATTGAGAGATATAATGGGTTACTAAAGACCATGTTGAGAGCACTGGGCAATGGGGCATGGAAGCAGTGGGATAAAAATTTAGCAGAAGCCACTTGGCTGGTCAATAGCAGAGGTTCAACTAACCGTCCTGGTCCTGCCCAAACAAAACCACTACATACTGTGGGAGGAGATAAGGTCCCCGTAGTGCACCCAGGGAAATGGCTGGGGAAGGCAGTATGGGTTGCACCTCCCATGGGAAAAGGCAAACCCATTCGTGGGATTGTCTTTGCTCAAGGGCCTGGCTGTACTTGGTGGGTGATGAGAAAGGATGGGGAAACTCGATGTGTACCTCAAGGAGACTTAACCTTGGGGGAAAAATAACCTGTTATGTGAGTTATCTGTTGTAGATGAACTTTGCAAGAAAAACCGGACAAGTGGACAAACCAAGCCGGTGCTGGTGCCCAACACTGAACATACTGTTTCCCCTGGCCTGGATATTCATCTTGATGGATGAGACAGAAGTTATGACCTGCTCCAGTGAACATCTACAGAGGATGAAAGATATAAGAATGTTGTTTGTTTGTTTGATGCAAGATGCAAGAGGGAATACAAGAATGATGTTTGTCTGTTGAAGAGTGGGGGTACTGGTTAATGAGAGTATATAAGAATGTATATGGATTGTTAAGATGGTTTGTCTGAGCATGACATAAATGGTATGGAATAAGGGGTGGAGACTGTAGTGGGTCTGGGACAGTAGTGATTTTCCACAGCAGGTCCTGCAGTGCTGTGCTTACTGTTGATATCAATATTATGACTACCGCTTGCACAACATCGGGGCTGTCCCTCCAGCATTCCTTCCCCCACCTTCACCAATAGCTGTGAGTGGGCATGATCTTGGGAGGGACTATGGCCAGGACAGCTGACCCAGGCTGACCAAGGAGATATTCCATACCATATGACGTCAGCTCAGTAATATAAACTGGGGGAAAGGAGCAGGAAGGGGAGGCGAGATTCATTTCTGGCCTTCCCAAAGCAACCGCTACGCGTACTGCAGCCCTTTTGGCACCCAACGTGGGGCGAGATAATAGCAGATTTACATTAACTGCATTGCAATTACAGTAAACCAATGAGAGCAAAGTTCCTGTGCTGGTCACGGAGCCTTGCTGCTTATTTATTAAACTGCTTTTATCTCAACCCACGAGATTCCCATCTTATTTTCTCCCCTTCCCTGGCTTGCTTCTCGGGAGGTGGGGGGTAAAGCGGTGTGGTGGGCACCTGGCATCCAGCCAGGCTCAAACTACCACAGCCCCTTCTCAGGGGAGAGGCCTCTTCACACTTCCCACTGCTACACTGTGGGGTCTCTCCCACGGGAGACAGTCCCTCAAGAACTTCTCCAGCGTGGCTTCTTCCCATGGGCTGCAGCTCCTCACAAACTGCTTCAGCATGGGACCTCCCATGGGGGCAGCTCCTCACACACTGCCCCAGCGTGGGTCATCCACTGGGAGAACAGTCCTTCAGGGACAGACTGCTCCAGCCTGGTGATGCCGTGAAGAAGCCAGTCAGGACTCAATAGCCAATGTGACTATTAAGCAGGTATTCTTTATTGCAGCACTGGGGAACACAGGGGATTTCTCCACCAAACGTGCCCATCTCAGCCTTTGGATTCTCAGCTTATATTTACAACAAACATGAATTTTCATCATATTTCCAGGAAAGGGCCCACCCACAGTCCTATCTTGGACCACTCAAGTTACACCTCTGTCTTGTTTCTTTTGGTGTCCTCTTGCTTCCTTCAGTGGTCATTAGGGATCGCTGTTGGATTAAGATCCAAGCTTTCCTTGTGATGTATCTTTATTCCTGGGTCCTTGGACAGGATAAAAACTGGCCTAAAACCTCTGCCATCCCAGATAACAGTTTTGTTTAGGGCTAGGCAGGCCTTGTAATTATCAGTGGTGTACAATGTCCAAATGTTCAAGTGTAGAACTAACGTAATAGCTTTGCCATAATAATTTTGTTTAGGTACATACCAGCCTTGAAACTAACAGTGCTAAGCAATAGTTATGTTACAAGAAATAGCTGTGTCTTTCTAATAGCTCTGTTTGTGGGCTTACAAGACTAGGAGTTTCATAAAACTATATGTGTGATTTTTTTTAACTAATATTGTAAGTTTTAATAAGCAAGCTTCCATAACCTAAACTTACCTATCTATCTATGAATCACTGGGTCCCTCACGGGATCACAAGTCCTGACAGCAAACCTGATCTGGCGTGGGCACCTCCCCCACAAACTCCTAGGCTCTGCCAGGAACTTGCTCCAGGATGAACTTCTTGCGGAGTCACTGCCTCCTTCAGGCATCCACCCGCTCCCGCATGGGCTCCTCTACAGGCTGCGAGTGGGTCTCTGCTTCCCGGTGGTCCTCCATGGACTGCAGAGGGACAACCTGCTTCACCATGGTCCTCACCATATATCACAGGGGAGCCTTTTCAGTGCCTAATCACCCTCCTCCCCCTCCTTCTCCCCTGACATTGGTGTCTGTGGAGATATTTTCACATTCTCACTCCCTGTTGCTGCTGCTGTTTTACAACTGTGCAACAACTTCTTCTCCTTCTCAAATATGTTATTCACAGAGGCGTTACCTCCATCACTAATTGGCTAGGCCTTTTTACAAAGAAAACTGGTGAGTGACGCAGTTGCTCACCACCCGGGACCCGACGTAAGCAACAGCTCCGGACCGGCGACGCGGGAAACTACGACTCCGGAAGAGAGCTTCTTCCGGCTAGCCCCCACCTATATACTGGGCATGACGTTAGGATGGTATCGACGTTATGATGGCCAGCCTGGATCAGCTGTTCAGGCTGTACTCTTTCCTGGTTCCTCACGGGAATTAACTCTATCCTAGCTCAAACCAGGACAAGCATGTAGAGGTTTTGCCTGGGCCAGGTGTTTTTTTTGGGCTTCTTTAAACAAAAAGTTGCCAGAAGCTTCCCTTTATAGCTCATAGGTTTAGGGCCAGTCAATTCTAAGCTGGACCCCGCATCTGACCAAGGCCTAGCCAATTAGTGATAGAGGTAATGCCTCTGTGAATAACGTATTTGAGAAGGAGAAGTGTCGTGGTTTGGCCCAGCTAGCACAGCAGCATCACGACAGTCTCTCGCTTGGTGCCCCCCATTCACCCCCACCCTCGTTAGGATGGCAGAGGCCCCAGCGAAATGGGAGGAAAAAGATAAGCAAGGTTGTTGTGGATTAAGACAAGGGCAGGGAGGACTCTCTGCCAATTAGTGTTCCAGGCAAAACAGACTCCAGTACTTGACTTGACTTGAGGAAAGTAAGAAAGTTTATTCTACAAGAAACAGGACAGAATAAAAGCAAAAAAAAAAGAGTAGGATGATGAGAAAATTACGACCAGTACTTTAAGATCTCCCTCCCCCATCCCTCCTTTCTTCCTGGGCCCAGCTCACTGCTCCCGATATCTCTACCTCCTCCCCCACCAACGGCTCAGGGGGGCAGGGAATGGGGGATGTGGTCAGACTGGCCCTAACCCTGTGAGCTATACAGGAAGCTTCTGGCAACTCTTTTTGTTTAAAGAAGCTACCCCTGTAGCCCCCTGCTACCAAAAAACATGGCCCAGGCAAAACCACTACATGGGGTTAAACATGACATTGGAGCAAGGTGCAAACAAGTGCATGAGAGCTCTGCATTGGGTGCTTCAATCTGACTTGAGAAATACAAAGGAGATGAGGCATTTTTGGTTTATTTAAAAATTACAAAGGATCTAACATCAAAGCTTTTGAGAAGTGATTTCCTGATTTCAGCTGGGACAGTTAATTTTCTTCCCAGTAGCTGGTGCAGGACTGTGTTTTTGATTTAGTAAGAGAATAATGTTGATAACACATTGATATTTTAGCTGTTGCTAAGCAGTGGTCAAGGGCTCGTATTAAGCTTTTCATACCGCCCTGTCAGTGAGTAGGCTAGGAGTCACAAGAAGTTGGGAGGACAAGCTGGGACAGCTGACCGCAATTGACCAAAGGTATATTCCATACCATATGACATCTGCTCAGCATATAAACTAAGGGGAAAGCTGGCTGAGGGCTGATGCTAGGGAACTGGCTGGGTATTGGTTGATGAGCATTTGCATTGTGCATCACTTGTATATTAAAATTCTTTTAGTATTATTATTTCTCTGTCCTATTAAACTGTCTATATTTCAACCCATGAATTTTCCTTTTTTTTTTTTTTTCTGATTCTCTCCCCCATCCCTCTGGGGAGAGGAGTGAGCAAACAAATGTGTGGTGTTTAGCTGCCTGTTGGCTTAAACCATGATAAGTGAGTAAAGTCTGTTGTTAAATGTGCAGAGTAGAAAGTCTGAAGTGCGATTTAAAAATAGAAAACAGATCAAATGTCTGCTCCATCCCACTGTAAGAACAGATTCCTTTCCTCAAGTCTTGTTCTTTGGGGTCTGGATGGGGTGCTATAAGAAACACATTCAAGTACCCTTTTCTTCTATATTTGGTGCAAAACAATTCTGTAGGCCACTGTTATTGAGCTGCATTGTGTATCTTCCCTAGTTATTTTGAATGTGGTGCATTGTGACTCCCAGATATTAGCTGAAGGGCTCCTTTTATCAGTTTCTTGCAAGTTTGAGAGGCAGGGAGGCAAAATGTATGTCCCTTCAAGAATGTACTTTTTCAGTTTGGCCCCAGTGCCTACCTGAAATGGCATGATACCCATTGTCATAACGTATAACAGGATTTCCCAATGCCCAGATATGTAAATGCCAACATAGTTTTCATCTTGTAAGAGTTAAGGAGCAGCATAAGGAGGAGAGACACAGAAAGCAGTTGAAATTTTTTATTTCTCTTACTGTGCTGAATCCAAGATCTCTTACCTTAATGCAGGTGTTACTGGTGTAGAAAACGTTTTCTCCTTTCAAGTCCCAGTGAATAATATTATTCTCATGCTATAGACTGAGAGGAAAATTTGGTGTTGGCTTGTTCTCAAGTGACTACCCCTAATCAATTAATTACCACACAGGAGAAAGGAATTAGCTTTGACAAAGTCAGAAATAAGTATTGTAATTAAATTGAAAAGTTAAAGTACTTAAACAAATTTAACTTTATTGTTTTTCTATCAGTAGATAATTGAGCAGATGTAGAAGATAAGGAGGATACTGTTTCTATAAGAATAGCAATCTCTTGTTAACTATTATCAACTATTTGATATTAGGCATCATGGCTAATCTTACAAGGCCAGATATCTTCACGTTCAAGGTCTGTATATTGTATTTTTTCAGGGTTATGAACACTTGCTTTTTCAGTTACTATATTTCTGTAATGATGTAAATAACAAAATAATTTACTTTTAACTAAATCCATTTTTTGTTTGTATTGTAAGCTTGTGAAATCATAAAATGAATGCTTCTACTTTATATTCACTTCATGCTCTTGGTACATATATACAAAGTGAGGAAGTTAATATCATTTTGTTGTCTGATTTTAATGTCCTATAAGGAATTGGTGGTGGCAGGAGAAAAGGACCACAGACTTGTGCCTTCTGGTATATTCATGTCCTTGAAGACATGTAACTTGTACTCTTTTTCCTTCAAAATGGAAATAGTCAAGGACTTAAACTGAATTTCCTCTGCTTAGTAGAAATATATCTATCTTGATTAGGTAAGGAGTTAGCTTCATGTTTCAAATAACAAGGAGGAAGGAATGTGTTTGAACAAGCTATCCTCTCTAGCAGGGAAACAGGGCAGGGCAGGGAATGCAATGATGAGTGCCCCTCAGCCGCACACCATGATGAGATACAGAAGGCTGACCACCCTGAAGGACTATCAAATCTGGGAGGATCCTCTTGCATCCATCCAGGAAAACCTGTGTGTTTGAGTAAGCCCCTGCGTTGCTTCTACACCAACACATGCAGCCTGGGGAACAAGCAAGAGGAACTGGAGATGTGGGTGAGGATGCAGGACCATGATCTCATTGCTGTTACTGAGATGTGGTGGGACAGCTCCCATGACTGGAGCACAGTCATGAATGGCTATATGTCATTTAGAAAAGACAGGCAAAGGAGGTGAGGGGGTGGAGTTGCTCTCTATGCCAGTGAGAGCAATTACTGTGTATTGAGCTCTGCCTGTGTACGAATGAAGGGTGGGTTGAAAGTTTATGGTAGAGAATTAAGGGGCAGGGTAATGTAGGTGATACTGTTGTAGGAGTTTGCTGCAGGCCACCTGATCAGGAGGAGGAAGTGGATGAGGCCTTCTACAAACAGCTGAGAGCTGCCTCACAGTCTCAGTCCGTGGTCCTCATGGGAGACTTCAACCTCCCTGATATTTGCTGGGATAGCCATGCATCCAAGCACACACGGTCCAGGAGGTTCCTACAGATTGTTGACAACAACTTCCTGTCACAGGTGATCGAGGAACCAATGAGGAGAAGTGTGCTGCTGGACCTTGTGCTAATAAATAAGGAGGGTCTGGTTGGGGATGTGAAGGTTGGAGGCAACCTTGGCTGCAGTGACCATGAGATGGTGGAGTTCAAGATCCTGTGTGGAAGAAGCAGGACACCAAGCAGGATTGCAACCCTGGATTTCAGGCTAGCTGACTTGACCTCTTCAAAGACCTGCTTGGAGGAGTCTCATGGGATAGGATTCTAGATGGTAGAAGTGCCCAAGAGAGCTGGTAGATCTTCACACGCCATTTCCTCCAAGCCCAGGATCAGTGTGTCCCCACATGTAGAAAAAACAGGAGACCTCCATGGATGAGCAAAGATCTGCTGGGACAACTCTGGGAGAAAGCAGCCATCTATGAGAGGTGGAAACAGGGCCTGATTTCTTAGGAAGAGTACAGGAACATTGCTAGAGCATGCAGGGGTGCAACCAGGAAGGCTAAAGCCCTTTCAGAATTAAATCTAGCCAGGAAAGTAAAGGAAAAGAAGAAGGATTTTTACAGGTACATCAGCAGCAAAAGGAAGATTAAGGAGAATGTAGGCCTGCTGCTGAACACAGAGGGTGCCCTGGTGACAGAGGATGCAGAGAAGGCTGAACTACTGAATGCCACTTTTGGTTGCATCTTTACAGACAAGGTCAGCCCTCGGAATGCCCAGTCCAGCAAGGATAGTAGGATTCAAGACCTGCCTGCACACGTTCCTATGCGACCTGATCTAGGTGAACCTGCTTCTGCAGGGAGGTTGGACTAGATGATCTCTAAAAGTCCCTTCCAACCCCTACTATTCTATGATTCTATGGTCTGGACAACAGAGGACTTGCCCTTGGTGGGGGAAGAAGAGGTTAAAGACTTGTTGACCAAGCTTAACACTCATAAGTCAATGGGACCTGATGAGATGCATACAAGAGTGATGAGAGAGCTGGCTGATGTGGTTGCTAAGCTGCTCTCCATCATTTTTTAACAATCATGTAGGACAGGCAAGGTGCCTGAGGACTGGAGACATGTCACTCCAGTCTTCAAAAAGGGCAAGAAGGACAACCTGGGAAACTATAGGCTGGTCAGACTCACCTCCATCCCTGGAAAGGTGATGGAACAACACATTCTAAATGTTGTCACTAAACATATGAAGGAAAATATGGTTATCAGGGCAAGTCAACATGGCTTCACCAAGGGGAGATCCTGTTTGACCAACCTGATAGCCTTCTACGAAGGCATAACTGGCTGGCTAGATGAGGGGAGAGCTGTGGATGTCATCTACCTTGACTGCAGCAAGGCTTTTGACATTTCCAACTTGTGGGGACACACCAATCTTGGGCTTGGAGGAAGTGGCACTTGAAGATCGACCAGATTTCTTTGACACTTCTACCATCTAGAATCTTGTCCCATGAGATTCTTCAAAGCAGATCTCTGAAAAGGCTAAAGTTAGCTCACCTGAATTCCGGGGTCACAACCCCACTTGGTATCCTGCTTCTTCCACAGATGATCTTGAACTCCACTATCTCATGGTCACTGTAGCCAAGGTTGCCTCCAATCCCCAACCAGACCTTCTTTATTTTTTAGCACAAGGTCCAGCAGCATGCCTCTCGACCACTTTTGACAGGAAGTTGTCATCAACATTCTGCAGGAACCTTCTGGACTGCATGTGCTTGGCTGATTGGCTTTGCCAGCAAATATCAGGATGGTTGAAGTCCCCCATGAGGACCAGGGATTGTGACTGTGAAGCAGCTCTCAGCTGTTTGTAGAAGGCCTCATCTACTTCCTCTTCCTGATCAGGTGGCCTGTAGTAAACTCCCACAACAGTATCACCCACACTATCCTGCCCCTAATTCTCATCCATAAACATTCAACCTACCACTCATCCTTGTCCAAGCAGATCTCAGCACTCTAATTGCTCTCTTACATAGAGAGCAACTCCACCTCTTTGCTCCTTGGCCTGTCTTTCCTATATAGTACATAGCCATTCATGGCTGTGCTCCAGGTTTGTGAGCTGTCCCACCATGTCTCTGTAATTGCAATGAGATCATGGCCCTGCATCCTCACCCACATCTTCAGTTCCTCCTGCATATTCCCCAAGCTGTGTGTGTTGGTTTATAGGCAGGGTCTTACTTGAGCAGACAGATTTCCCTGGATGGATGATCCTCCCTCATTTGACACTCCCTCAGGGTGGTCAGTCTTCTGCTTCTCATCTTGATGTGGGGCTGAGCACTTATTGCTTTTCCTACCCTGTCCTGTTTCCCTGTTAGACGGGATGGCACATAATTTGCCATTTTGCACCCTGCCCCCCAGAGTCCTTCAGTTTAAAGCCCCCTTAATCAAGTTGGCCAGCCTATTCCCAAAGATCCCAGTGCCCTTGTGAGATAGGTGTATTCCATCATGCCCTATCAAATTACAGTCATCTAAGAAGATCCTTGTGGAAGAGTGGCTTACATTAAAAGGTCATGTTCCCATCAGTGAGATAAAACAGAACAAAGCAGAGCTGAAACTGTAAAATATGTTAGGTATGCTTGCAGACCTTAGTAGCACCAGCTAATAAGCAAATGTAGTAATCTGGCCAGCTGCAGGTGGCAACAGCTAATCTTAGGCAAGGATGATGTATCCTTGGCAGTTATCTGTAACTCATAAACAGGACAGATGCCTGAGAAAAAGGATCTGAGAATGTACTTTGTAAACCACAAAAATATCTGTCTTATGTAATGCCCTCAGTTATATCAAACCAATCACAGTGTGTGTATTTCCATATTCATGAGTTAGTGTTATATTAATCAAGCGTAGAGCTGCAATAAACGAATCATGCTTATCGATCATATTGGTCGTATTCGATTCCTCTCTGCTGCAACAGATCCTGTTGTCATAAAACCCAAAACCTTTATGTCAGCACCAACCTCTAAGCCAGAAGTTAACTTGTGTAATTTTTCTGTTATTGACTGCCTCCTTTCCTCTGTGTCGTGGTTTGGCCCAGCTAGCACAACAGCACCACGACAGTTTCTCGCTCGATGCCCCCATTCATCCCTACCCTCGTTAAGATGGTGGAGGACCCAGCGAAATGGGAGTAAAAAGATAAGCAAGATTGTTGTGGATTGAGACAAGGGCAGGGAGGGCTCGCTGCCAATTATGGTTCTGGGCAAAACAGACTCTAGTACTCGACTTAGAGAGGAAAGTAGGAAAGTTTATTCTACAAGAAACAGAACAGAATAAAAGCAAAAAGGGAGTAGGATGATGAGAAAATTACAACCAGCACTTTAAGATCTCCCTCCCCCATCCCTCCTTTCTTCCCGGGCCCAGCTCACTGCTCCCGATATCTCTACCTCCTCCCCCCACAACGGCTCAGGGGGGCAGGGAGTGGGGGATGTGGTCAGTCTCTCACAGATGGGCTCTGCCGCTTCTGTCTTCTCAGATGAGGATGACTCCTGGCATTCTTCCCCTGCTCCAACACGGGGTTCCTCCCCCGGAACACAGTCCTTAACAAACTTCTCTGGTGTGGGCTGTTCCCAGCAGCTGCGGCTTCTGCCGATACAGGGTCCCTCCCACGGGACACAGTCCTTGGTGAATATCTCTGACGTGGATTCTTCACTGCAGTTGCAGTTTCTGCACTTGCAAGGTCCCTTCCTCGGGACACAGTCCTTGGTGAATATCTCTGACGTGGATTCTTCACCGCGGTTGCAGTTTCTGCACTTGCAAGGTCCCTTCCTCGGGACAGGGCCTGCTCCGGCCATAGTGATAAAGGGCCCCTCCTTCGGGACAAGGCCTCCTCCGGCCAAAATCACTGTCCCTGGCTCGGGGTCTTTAAAGAAATGAAAATAAATCTCAGCTTCACCAGTTCTCTCCATAGAATGCAAGGGAGTCTCTGCTACAGTACACCTCCTCCCTTTCATCACTGACCTTGGAGTCCGCATGGTTGTTTCTCTCACCGTTCCTACTCCTTGCACCACCACCAGCCAGAAGAAGAGAAAAAAGGGGCAGAAGAAAAGAAAGAAGATGGAGGAAGACACCTCCCCTTCCGGCTTCTTCTTAAAAAGTGATCGTGGAGGCGTCTAATTGGCTCAGCCCCAGAAGTGGGTCTGGCTCTGAGCTGGGGAGAGTTGTGAACAACTTCTTGCAGGAGCCATCTTTGCAGCCCCTTCCCCCTTACCAGAAAAGGCTGTCATGTCAAACCATGACACTCTGGTGGACAGGACAGAAGAAAATATAACTTGGGCTCCCCTACCCTTTACTTGTTTCCCCAAAACTTTTTAATCCTCCTTGATTTTGGTCATGTCATGTCTCATTACGTGAGATATAGAGGGCAGACACCACGAGGTGCTTACCTGCTGGACCAGGGAAAGAACATGAACAAGTGGCATAGGCAACCTGCTTCGGCCTTAAGGGCATGGGCATGGGAGTTATGGGGAAAAACAGTTACAAGAAGCAATTTTTCCTGGAAAGATGCTGCTCCAGTTTCCAGTGAGCAACTCCCTAGACAGAATAGAAGGGTTGATCTCAATTCTGATCCCCTCAAGGGGACTTCTAGCTCTTTTCTACAAAAAGTATGCAATGACTGCCATGGCCAGTACTTCGGAGGTCCTGCCTCCAGCCAGTTGGAGGAGAGGGACAACTGAGTTTATTGGACAGTGTGGATCCGATGGCCTGGCACATCAAATCCACAAGAGTACAGGGCTTTAGTGGATACCGGAGCACAATGCACTCTGATGCTATCAAGCTGTAAAGGGACAGAATCCACTTGTATTTCTGGAGTGACAGGTGGATCTCAATGGCTAGCCCTGTTAGAAGCTGAAGTGAGTTTAAATGGGAATGAGTGGCACAAACACCCCATTGTGACAGGCCCAGATGCTCTGTGTATCCTGGGCATAGACTACCTCAAGAGAGGGTATTTTAAGGACCCAAAAGGCTACCGGTGGGCCTTTGGTGCGACTGCAGTGGAAACAGTGGAAATTGAAAAACTATCCAGTATGCCCGGCCTCTCAGAGGACCCTTCTGTTGTGGGATTGCTGATGGTCGAAGAACAACAGGTGCTAATTGCGACCACAACAGTGGCAATATCGCACCAGCAGAGATTCAGTGATTCCCATTCATAAGTTGATTCGCCAACTGGATAGCCAAGGGGTGATCAGCAAAACTCACTCACCCTTTAACAGTCCCATATGGCCAGTGCAAAAGTCTAGTAGAGAGTGGAGACTGACAGTGGACTATCGTGGCCTGAATGAAGTCACGCCGCCACTGAGCGCAGCTGTGCTGGACATGCTGGAACTCCAATATGTACTGGAGTCCAAGGCAGCCAAATGGTATGCCACCATTGACATTGTCAACGCACTCTTCTCAATTCCTTTGGCAGTAGAGTGCAGGTCCCAGTTCACTTTCACTTTGAAAGGGGTTCAGAATACCTGGAATTGACTGCCCCAGGGGTGGAAACACAGTCCCACCATCTGCCATGGACTGATCCAGGCCACACTGGAGAAGGACGAGGCCCCAGAACACGTGCAATACATTGATGACGTTGTGTGGGGCAACTCAGCAGAGGAAGTTCTTGAAAAAGAGAAGATAATTCAAATTCTTCTAAAGGCTGGTTTTGCCACTAAACAAAGCAATGTCAGAGGGCCTGTGCCTCTGAGAGGCCAGGCAGGCTTGAACAGTTTTCTCCATTTCCAAGGAAGCAATATTGAAGGCCCACCGGTACCCTTTTGGGTCCTTGAAATATCCTCTCTTGAGGTAGTGTATGTCCAGGATACACAGAGCCTCTAGACAAGTCACAATAGTGTGTTTATAACACTAATTCCCTGTTAGACTCACTTCTGCTTCCAACACTGTTAGGTATTGGGATCCCCCTGTCACATTGGAAATACAAATGGGTTTTGCCCCTTTATAACTTGATGGCATTAGGGTACAATACGCTCCAGTGTCCACTAGAGCCTTGTACTCCTGTGGATCTGACATGCCAGGCCATCAAATCCACACAGTCCGATAAACCCAGTTGTCCCTCTCCTCCCCTTGTCTGGAGGCAGGGCCCCTCTACTACTGCTCATACCATTTATTGCTCATATTTATGAAAATGAATCAGAAGTCCCTGTGAGAGGATTAGAAGGGAGATCAACTGCAGTGAGCAAGAGACTGTCCTGGTGCTTCATTGCTGGCTGGGCAAAACCATGACAGTGCCTTTCGTAAGAAGGAAGGACACTGGAAGAAGGATTGCCCTAAGATATCAGATAACCAGAGACGTCAAAGCTAATGGTTTTGGGAGAATACACTGATTGATGGGGACCGGAGGCAACCCCAGCTGAGCCTCTGGTTACAATTAAGCTGGGAGAAAAGGAAGTTACATTTTTGGTAGACGTGGGAGCAACGTGTTCAGTTTTAAATATATGTAAAGGAACAATAGGAACCAAAACAGCAAATACTGCTGGAGCCACAGAGAAAGAGGAAAACAGACTATTTTTGCAACACCTGGATCTAAAATTTTGAAACAAAATTATAACATACGAATTTTTGTATGTTCCAGAATGTCTGATGCCCTTGATGGGAAGAGATCTTTTATCTAAATTAAATACACAAATTGTTTTTGAAAGTGGAGAATTGTTGTTAAAAATACCCAGATCAAAGACAGGGGAAATTTTAATGATACAAGAAAAAACAAAGGTACAAGAAATTTCCCCGGAGGTGGATCATGCAATAATCCCCACAGTATGGGAAAGTGATATTCCAGCAAAATCTAAATTGGCCCAACCTGTGAAGGTTGAGTTAAAGGAAGGTATGAAACCAATTAAAATCAAACAATATCCAATTAAACCTCAAATACAACAGGGAATAAAATAATTAATTGACAAATTTTTGAAATACAAAATACAATGTCAGAATACAATACTCCTATTTTGCTGGTAGGGAAGCCCACGGGTAAGTACAGATTAGTACAAGATCTTCGAGCTATAAATCAAACAGCAAAAGACATCCACCTAGAGGTGACAAATCCATACACACTGTTAACTGCTCTTAAAGAAACATACCAGTGTTTTACAGTGCTTGATTTAAAAGATGCTTTTTTTTGTATACCCCTGGAGCAGAAAAGCCGTAAATTGTTTGCTTTTGAGTGGGAGGACCCACAGACAGGGCACAAGGTACAACTAACATGGACATGACTACTGACTACCCCAGGGATTCAAAAACAATCTGACAATCTTTGAGAATCAGGAGCTAGAAATCTGGAAGAAGGAAGAAACGATGACCCTATGGCCAGAACACCTCATCCTGCAGTATGTGAATGACATTTTAATAGCCACTGAAGAAAAGTTGGCCTATGTTCAGGTAACCATTGAACTTTTAAACTTTTTGGGACTTAATGGATACAAAGTGTCTGTGGTAGTTTGACTGTGGCTGGATGCCAGATGCCCACCACACCACTCTATCACCGACCTCCTCAGCAAGCCAAGGAAGGGGAGAATATAAGATGGGAGTCTCGTGGGTTGAGATAAAAGCAGTTTAATAAAGAAGCAGCAAAGCCGTGCATGCAAGAAGCGAAGCAAAAGCAAATAAAGCTATTACTCTCTACTTCCCATCAGCAGTGATGTCCGGCCACCTCCCGAGAAGCAGGGCTTCGGTACGCGTAGCGGTTGCTTTTGGAAGGCCAAAAATGAATCTTGCCCCCCCTTCCTGCTCCTCTTCCCCAGTTTATATTACTGAGCTGACGTCATATGGTATGGAATATCTCCTTGGTCAGCCTGGGTCATCTGTTCTGCCTGTGGTCCCTCCCAAGACTGTGCCCACCCACAGCTATTGGTGAAGGTGGGGGAAGGAATGCTGGAGGGACAGCCCTGATGCTGTGTGAGCAGTAGTCATAATATTGATACCAACAGTAAGCAGAGCACTGCAAGAGCTGCTGTGGAAAATCACTACCATCCCAGACCCACTACAGTGTCCAAGAAGAAAGCCCAGATAGCAAGCCAAACTGTAATATATTTGGGCTTTGAAATCTCAAAAGTAAAAAAAAAAAAAAACCTGGGAACTGACTGAAAGGAAACAATCTGTGCCATTCCTGAACCACAGACTGTGCATGAATTAAGGGCATTCCTGGGAATGGCTGAGTGATGTTGTCTTTGAATAATGAACTACGGCCTGATAGGCAAACTGCTATATAAAACCCAAAAATCTACTCCTTTTGTATGGGGTCACCAGCAGCAGAATGCCTTTCAAAAGGTTAAGCAAGCTCTAATGTTAGCACCAGCTTTAAGATTACCTGATCTAACTAAAGACTTTCAGTTATTTGTCCATGAAAGGCAACATCTTGCCCTGGGAGTCCTGACCCAGAAGATGAGAAGCTGAAAGAGACCAGTGGGATACTTCTCTAAGCAAATGGATACAGTAAGTAAAGGATGGCCTTCTTGTCTGCTAGCAGTAGCAGCAACGGTGATCCTGATAAAAGAATCCTGGAAGCTCCCTTTGGGGAGAGTCATGAGTTTATATTGCACACGTGGTTACTACAGTGTTAGAACAGAAAGGGGGGAATTGGTTCTTTCCCAGCAGAATGATGAAGTATCCCTTCTTCCTGGGCCCAGCTCACTGCTCCCAATATCTCTATCTCCTCCCCCCTCAATGGCTCAGGGGGGCAGGGAATGGGGGATGTGGTCAGTCTCTCACAGATGAGCTCTGCCACTTCTCTCTTCTTAGATGAAGACGACTCCTGGCATTCTTCCCCTGCTCCAACACGGGATTCCTTCCCTGGGACACAGTCCTTAACGAACATCTCTGGTGTGGGTTGTTCCCAGCAGCTGCAGCTTCTGCCGATACAGGTTCCCTCACACGGGGGACAGTCCTTGGTGAATATCTCTGTCATGGATTCTTTGTCACGGTTGCAGTTTCTGCAGTTATAGGGTCCCTCTCTCGGGACAAGGCCTCTTCTGGGCATAAGTTTAATGAACTGCTTTGTCGTGGGTTCCTCCCCACAGTTATAGCTCTGGATATTATGTAAGGAATCCAAAATAAAGACTCAATAACAACAGAGTTGTTATTAAGCAGGTATTCTTTAATGCAGAACTGAATGAACGAGAGATCCTTCCACTAACCGTGCATGCCACAAGACAAAAGTACACTCAATTTAATACATTAAAACATGAATATTCAATGCCTTTCATGGAGTTTTTCACCATGAACATGCCTATTCCAGGAAACAATTACTGAATTATACAGTTCATTATTTCCTTTGGTGGACCTTTCACACTCTTGTCCTCTAGATGAGCTTCTCTTGCCAGCAGCTCTTGGGGCATGTGTTTTACTGATTTGCTTAGTTGATTTTCTATCACTTGTTTGGTGACACTCTGCTAACTCAGTTAACTTACATTTTGAACATATACTGTTCTTATCTTGGGCGTTCTCTTTATAGAGAATGCTTTGTCTGACAGTCATAAGGCCTTGAGAAACATTAACAGTCTAAGGTATACAAAAATTCAGTAGTACCAGTCTTAAGAAACTAAATTGAAATATTTAAATAATTCAACGACTCCATTTCAATGTGGTGTGTGCTCTTTTCTCCATGGATTCCCAGGTTCTGCCAGAAACCTGCTCCAGTATGGGCTTCCCACGGGCATCCACCCACTCCTCCATGGTCTGTGGATGGATCTCTGCTCCCCCATGGACCTCCTTATACTGCAGAGGGACAGCCTGCCTCACCATGTTCTTCACCACAGGTCACAGAGGAATCTCTCTTCCAGTTCCTGGGCACCTCCTCCCCCTCCTTCCCCACTGACCTTGATGTCTGCAGAGATGTTCTCACATTCTCACTCCTGCTTGCTGCACTTTTAGCAACTATGCAGCAAATTCTTCCCCTTCTCCAATACATTATTCACAGAGGCATTACCTCAATCACTAATTGGCCAGGCCTTGATCAGCAGCGGGTTAATCTTAGAATTGACTGGCAGCGACAGGGAAAGCTTCTGGCAGATCTTTGTTTAAAGAAGCCATCCCTCTAGCCCCCCACTACCAAAACCTGGCCATACAAAGCCACTACATAGTTACAGGTTCCACATAATTCTGATTTAAAAATCTGGTTTTGCAGAAGTGAGCATCAGGGCTGTCCCTCCAGCATTCCTTCCCCCACCTTCACCAATAGCTGTGGGTGGGCATGATCTTGGGAGGGACTATGGCCAGGACAGCTGACCCAGGCTGACCAAGGAGATATTCCATACCATATGACGTCAGCTCAGTAATATAAACTGGGGGAGAGGAGCAGGAAGGGGAGGCGAGATTCATTTCTGACCTTCCAAAAGCAACCGCTACGCGTACTGAAGCCCTGCTTCTCGGGAGGTGGCCGGACATCGCTGCTGATGGGAAGTAGAGAGTAACAGCTTTATCTGCTTTTGCTTTGCTTCCCGCGCGTGCAGCTTTGCTACTTATTTATTTAACTGCTTTTATCTCAACCCACGAGACTCCCATCTTATTTTCTCCCCTTCCCTGGCTTGCTGAGGAGGTGGGGGATAAAGCGGTGTGGTGGGCACCTGGCATTCAGCCAGGCTCAAACTACCACAGGTTAATTTTCACAAGAGGCCATGAGGAGGCATGGACAGTCTATTCAATCCCATGCTGATGTCATATCCAGTATATAGGGGGGAGTTGGCCTGAGCCTGGTAGCCCACCAAACCGCGGCTGTTCAGTTTGGGGAATGGCAAGCAGTTACACCAGATGTTACTCCCTTTGTGTATTCCTTTATTGTTATCATGTCTGTCTATTCTCTGTCTGTCTTGTTCTATTAAATTGTCCTTATCTCAACCCATGAGGTTTTACTTTTTCCTCCTGATTCTCCTGCCCATCCTGCCAAGCACTGCCTGCAGTGCTGTTTATCATCTCCAGGAGAGTGATGAGGACCATGATTTTGTTGTACTGGGTATTGTCAACTTATGATTATATCATTGGTTATAGAGTTTGGCTGATATTTGTATGCATCATTGTCATTCCCATACCTCAAGCTATTCTTCTCTGAATTCCTTAGTAATCTCACCCAATCTATGGGGAGAGCATGGAAGGATACTTTCTCCCACCCTTTCTCCTTCTGGCTAACTACAACAGCTTTTGAGGATTTGGCCCCTTGGGACATTCCAGTCATCCTGCTTTTACTGCTCTATCTCTTGAATTTGGTTTATGTCTTGCTTAGGGTTGTAAAAGATCTGCCCCAAGGCTGGATAGACATGGGTAGAATGACGTGGGAGAATATGGGCAGGTATCTAGAGAACTTCTCACCTCCAATGGTTTGGAACTTCACTCCTGAACAACTACAGGACCCTGATAGAGTGATAGAGTATTTGAAAGTGCTGTAGCTATTCCAAAGAGGCACAACTTACTGCACTGTGCTGAGCCCTGGCCAGTATCAACCAACCACTGCTCAACATTAAGTAGCACCCTCAGGGAGAGAGGGAGGGAAAAGAGACTGACAGCCACTGTGTCTACTCAAACCTCAGTGACAGGCACTATGGCTGAATCAGAGAACCAACCTGTGCCAGTATCAGTCATCTCTATACACAAGAAGAAATATTGGATGCAAAAGTCATCTTGTTTAGTAAGGGAAGAGATTCCTACTAAGAAGGGGAAGGAGGAAGAAGTAGATGAGGCAGGCTATTCCAAAGCAGGGCCATCAGGAGAAGAGAAGAGACAGAAATCGTGAATGAGGCAATAACCAACCGATTCCTATCCCTCAGTGAGCTGCGAGATATGCAAAATTATTTCAACCATCATCCAGGGGAGCACATTGTCACTTGGCTGTTCTTATGCTGTGATAACTGGGTCAGTAGCCTGGAATTAGAGGTTAGAGAAGTCAAACAGCTGGGATCCCTGTGTAGGGAAGGAGGCATTGACAAGGCAATTGGAAAAAGGACACAAGTCCTCAGTCTCTGGAGGTGACTTCTGTCAGGCATGAAGGAAAGGTACCCCTTTCAAGGAAGATATTACATGTCACTCAGGCCAGTGGACAACCACGGAGAGAACTATCCAGTACCTGAGGGAATTAGCCATTCTGAAAGTGATTTATAATGATAATGTGCTGTCATGTCCTGGAAAGAAGGCCAGGGACAGTGGAAGAAGCAGTTAGTCAACTCTAGTAATATGAAGGAAGTCTCTCTTCCTCCCTATGGTCCTGTGTCTCAGCTATGGAGAAAGTGCCCCAGGAGTTCCAGCAATTCAAAAATATATACTCCATTACCACCTGTATGGGCCCATATCTCAGGCATTCTTCTGCTCAAGAGAGGATATAGAAGGTACACACACTGGGATACCCTGTGGTTCTACCTGCACAGACATGAGGAAGTGGGATGAAAAACTTACCTCGACCCTGGAGGCATGGGTACATGAGTTGCAAGGAAAAATAGTCACAAAAGGAGATTCTTCCTGGAAAAATGCTGCTCCAACTTCCAGTGGGCAGCTCCCCAGAGAGAGTAGAAGGATTCTCACTGCATCCACTCCCTCCCTCATTAGGACAGCGGAGGCCCAAGCAAAATGGGAGGAAAAAAGATAACCAAGGATAAGGGCAGGGAGGGCTCACTACCAATTATGGTTCTGGGCAAAACAGATTCCACTACTTGACTTAGAGAGGAAAGTAAGGAAAGTTTATTTTACTACCTACAAGAAACAGAACAGAACAAAAAGCAAAATGAGAGCAGGATGATTGAAAAAAATACAACCAACACTTTAAGATCTCCTTCCCCCATCCCTCCTTTCTTCCTGGGCCCAACTCATTGCTCCCGATATCTCTACCTCCCCCGCCTTCAACGGCTCAGGGGGGCAGGGAATGGGGAATGTGGTCAGTCTCTCACAGATGGGCTCTGCCTCTTCTCTCTTCTCAGAGGAGGACAACTCCTGGCATTCTTCCCCTACTCCAACATGGGGTTCCTCCCCCGGAACACAGTCCTTAACAAACTTCTCTGGTGTGGGTTGTTCCCAACAGCTGTGGCTTCTGCCGATATAGGTTCCCTCACACGGGACGCAGTCCTTGATGAATATCTCTGGCATGGGTTCTTCCCAGCAGTTACAGTTTCTGCAAATACAGGGTCCCTCCCACGGGACATAGCCTCTTCCAGGCATAGTCTTAATGAACTTCTTTGGTGTAGGTTATTCCCCACAGCTATAGCTTCTGTGAATATGGTGTCCTTCCCACGGGACAGGACATAATCACTGCCCCTGGCATGGAGTCTTTAATGAAGTGAGTCACTGCCACTGGTGTTGTTGTAGAAGGTATAAAAATTCAAGTAATTTTATTGAATAGTTATTTTTAAGTAAAATTCATAAATAAGTTAGCAGAACTTAGCAAAACTAGGCCTCTTTGGTGAAGCCACTCCCAAAGAGAAGAACATGCATGAGAAATCAGACACAATGAAAATAAGAGAGATAACGAAGGAGATTGTTTAAATCCATGCATCTGCAAGCCATAAAACTCCTAAGAACAATATTGAGAGTGATTGCTTCAGAGGAAGAAAAGAGTTTGTTATATTAACCCTTAGGCTATTCGCTCTCCTGAAGCCCCATAACTTTCTGGTCCTGAGCACCAGGTAACATTCTAGTCCAGAGCACCAGATAATAAGTACCATTCTGGTCCAGAGCACCAATAATCCATAGCTTAAATCAATTAGTTGGCCAAGTGATTTTGAAATATATATGAATATGTATAACTTGTGTAATAAGGGACCAATCGATTAGAGTGATGTAATGTGTAAAAGTAACAAATAACCAATCAAGGTAAAGGGTAAATTTAATAAGCGGGCTTTTATGCATAGTGAGAAATAACAAAAGAATGTTGGGTATAAAAATTCTAATGCCTTGTCGGACATTCTTTGGGAATGATCCCTTGTCCCTGGTGCATCGTTAAATAAAGGACATCTCTGCTTATGTAACTTTGTGTAGATAAGTTTTTCTTCCCCAGCAGATTTGCAACAGTGTGGGGTCTTTAATGAAGTGCATACAAATCTCTGCTTCACCAGTCCTCTCCACTAGATGCAGAGGAGTCTCTGCTCCATCGCATCTCCTCCTCTCTTCCATCACTGACCTTAGGGTCTGCATGGTTGCTTCTCTCTCTCTCTCTCCCAACTCCTTGCACTACCACCAGCCAGAAAAAGGACAGACAGAAGAAGGAACAGGAAGAACCCTCCTCTTCTGGCTTCTTCTTAAAGTGATCGTGGAGGTGCCTAATTGGTTTAGCCCCAGAAATGGGTCTGGCTCAGAGCTGGGGAGAATTTCGAGCAACTTCTTAGAGGAGCCATTTTTACAGCCCCTTCCCCATCACCAGAAACAGCTTCATGTCAAATCATGACAGGCACAATGGTTTATTCTGAGAGGGGCTCTATTACCTGGTCTCCCTCTCGTACCCTGTACTCCTTCTCCTCTTGGGTAACCTCTTCCCCTCCCCTGATTCTGATTGTTCTGTGTTCTCGTCATTAAAGCGAGCTCTTTTTTGTTGTTGTTTTTTACTTCATTTTCTTTTTCACAATTGTTATAAACTTTCCAAGCAACCTCTAATAATCTATCCAAATTTTGCATTTCTCGCCCCTCTAATTTTTGAAGTTTTTTCCTTATATATCCTTGGGATTGTCCCAAAAAGATTAAAGATAATTGTGCTTTTGTTCCTTCAACTTCAGGTTGCATATGTGTACTTCTGAATTGCCTCTTTTCATCTTTCCATAAAAGCAGAAGGAGATTCCTTTTTCTCCTGCCGAAAAATCATACAATTTAGATCAATTTATGGCTTTTGGCATAGCATTTTGAACTCCATGCAAAATAAATTTCTGATATTGACTCAGTCTTTGCATTTGTTCATCCTGGTTTGAATCCCATTGAGGGTCACCAGTAGGAAAATTTGTATCTATAGTACCATCTACTGTCTGGGCTCGAATGTCATCCTCTGCTTTCATTCTAGCAGCTCTCAGAACCATCTGTTTTACAGTGGAATCAACAAGGGTATCCAAAATTACTTGTATATCATCCCAATCTGGGTTCTGAGTTTTAATTATCATTCTCATAATTCTTCTCACCTTATCTGGGTCTTCCCTGTAGGGGCCAGCTGATTCCTTCCAGAGAATTAAATTGGAAGGTGTGAAAGGCACTTTTACATATACTGGTCCATCTTGCCCAACCCCTAGTCTTAATGGGGCAATTATGCGCTTCCCAGCTTTAGATTTCAAGGGGTCCTTAAGGGGGTTATTAAATGAGTTACAGTATCGAAATCTCCTAGACCTCAGTGAGGAGGGTTCTGTGTCAGATTCCTCATCTTCCATACTACTACTATCTGGATGGGGCTGGGACCCTTCCTTTGAACCAGCATCCCTGTCAGGTTGCTGGGTCCCTGTTTGGGTTCATGCTGGAGAGTGCGTCCTAAAGGTGATGGAAATGGGAGAGTGGGGTATATAGGAACAGCAGGAATTTTGCAGGGCACTCAGGATCACGTCTAATTTAGGACCCGTATCGGTTCGCCCTCTCCCCTTAAGGGCCAAATGTTTAAGACATTTTGGCTGTAGTACATGTGAAACAACACTTTTCAACCTTTTGTTCCATTTGAGGAGGGGGAGTGGAAGAACGACTTGGTGGGCACCTGGCACCAAGCCAGGGCTAAACCACCACAAACTGATAAGAGAAAAACCTTACACAGTCCCATTGTGTATAAAAATGAAATAAAATATGAGGAACACTGGTGGATCCCCCTTTCTATAATTAGTAGCAGTCTCATGCTGTCACTCAGCCTAGAATTCACTCAATTCATGGTGGCCTAGAAGGTCAGAGAAGACAACTGCCAACAAGAACACTTCCTGCAGAACTCAGAAAAGCCCATTCTTTCAACTGTGCTATATAAATCCCAAAATTATATATGGGTCTATTGTGGAGGAGAAGGCTGTCATTTTACATAAACACAGTAGCCTCTTTGAGACACTTTGCACACATGAACTGGGTCTGGTTACCTTGACTTCATGAAAGCTTTCACAAACACTCAATTTCACAAGTACATCTCAGTAAACTGCAGGCACAAATGTGGCTTGGACCAGCCAGCTTGAATAAAGATGGTAGGGACAAGTTAATGCAGCTGGCAAGCTACTTCCAATTGCTGCAAGTTAATCAATTGGGTCCTGGGTGATCACATGGGCAGAAGCAGCATCTAAGGAAGTAGCTAGCAAAGGAAGGGTGGCTTCTAGTCAATTCTATTGGTTGTATTATGTTGCCTGTGTATGTCTCTGAATGTGCATTACCTAGATTCTCTATATCTTTGAATAAGTATAGTTTGCACTTCTACAACACTTGCCTTGTCAGCCTGTCGTTCTTAAACAATACATAGCCCTCCATGGCTGTGCTCTGGTCATGGGAGCTGTCCCATCACATCTCTGTGACTGTTTTTAGGTCATCTCTAAAACATAAATGACATCATAATTTAGACTGAGAACAATTACTTACTATAAACAATTGAAAGATACTGGCCTTGGACACTGAGCCAAGTCATACGCTGTGTCGTGGTTTGGCCCAGCTAGCACAGCAGCACCACAACAGGCTCTCGCTCGGTGCCCCCATTCACCCCCACCCTCGTTAGGATGGCAGAGGACCCAGCAAAATGGGAGTAAAAAGGTAAGCAAGGTTGTTGTGGATTAAGACAAGGGCAGGGAGGGCTCGCTGCCAATTATGGTTCTGGGCAAAACAGACTCCAGTACTCGACTTAGAGAGGAAAGTAGGAAAGTTTATTCTACAAGAAATAGAACGGAATAAAAGCAAAAAGGGAGTAGGATGATGAGAAAATTCCAACCAGCACTTTAAGAACTCCCTCCCCCATCCCCCCTTTCTTCCCGGGCCCAGCTCACTGCTCCCGATATCTCTACCTCCCTCCCCTTCAACGGCTCAGGGAGGCAGGGAATGGGGAATGTGGTCAGTCTCTCACAGATGGGCTCTGCCTCTTCTCTCTTCTCAGAGGAGGACAACTCCTGGCATTCTTCCCCTGCTCCAACACGGGGTTCCTCCCTCGGAACACAGTCCTTAAACTTCTCTGGTGTGGGTTGTTCCCAACAGCTGTGGCTTCTGCCGATACAGGTTCCCTCACACGGGACGCAGACCTTGGTGAATATCTTTGGCATGGATTCTTCACTGCGGTTGCAGTTTCTGCAGTTACAGGGTCCCTCTCTCGGGACAAGGCCTCTTCTGGGCATAAGTTTAATGAGCTGCTTTGTCGTGGGTTCCTCCCCACAGTTGCAGCTGGGGATATTGGGTCCCTTCCTTGGGACACGGTCTACTCCGGCCATAGTGATAAAGGGCTCCTCCTTCAGGACACGGCCTCCTCCGGCCAAAATCACTGCCCCTGGCTCGGGGCCTTTAATGAAGTGAATCGCTGCCCCTGGTCCGGGGTCAGCTTTAGCAAAATGAGTCACTGACCCTGATGCGGGCTCATTATCAAAATGAGTCTCTACCGCCGATGCGGGGTCTTTAAAGAAATGAAAATAAATCTCAGCTTCACCAGTTCTCTCCATTTGAATGCAGGGGAGTCTCTGCTCCAGCACACCTCCTCCTCTCTTTCATCACTGACCTTGGAGTCTGCATGGTTGTTTCTCTCACTGTTCCTACTCCTTGCACCACCACCAGTGAGAAGAAAAAGAAGAGGCAGAAGAAGGAAAGAAAATGTAGGAAAGAAAACCCCCCTTCTGGCTTCTTCTTAAAAAGTGATTGTGGAGGTGTCTAATTGGCTCAGCCCCAGAAGTGGGTCTGGCTCTGAGCTGGGGAGAGTTGCGAGAAACTTCTTACAGGAGCCATCTTTACAGCCCCTTCCCCCTTACCAGAAAAGGCTATCATGTCAAACCATGACACGCTGTTATTACAGCAACCAATTGTTCCATGGTTTAACACTGTGTCTTTCCTAGAAGACTGGATGTACATCAGTCTTCTGATGAGAAATGAATGGAGAGTGTTTAAATGAGCTGTTGTCTAGCAGCTCAATATTGATGATCTAATTTGAAATCTGGATTAAACTACACAGATTGACATATTTCCAAGTAGAAAACGTATCCCACTAATCCTCTCTCCCATCATATCCATCTCCATGCAGCATTAACAAGATTTATCATTATCAAAGACATACTTACAGTGATTTCATTGCAGATACCTAGATTTATATAATCTCTATTTCTCTCTACATCTTAAAATATCAATTCACAGAGGGAAAGAGAAATGCAGTTTATGAATGAATGTTGGAAGCAATGAAACATCCTTGAATATTATCAGAAATATATAGTTTATTGGAAAATATTAGTGGTTTTCCATTAATTTTCAAGGGCACTGAGTGCATATATTTTTTTTATTTTATAAACATAATAAAGTTACTATTATCCTATGCTTCCCACATTAGGTGGGAAGCAAGAGACACACAGATTTCTATTTTGGAGTTATCTTTCTCAATAACTTGTTTTCCTTGCTATGGGGAGAAGAGGCTTTGGTTTTATGCTTCAGGAAAGAAAGTCAGGAAGCTGGACAGTGTTTTCAGTTCCACTATTGACTGCTTGTAGTATTATTTAATATATGTAACCGTAACAAAGTACAGAAAATTAAAAAAACCAAAAACCAAAACATTTATCTACTTTATAGGAAGAGTCAGAGGCTGAGCTAATTAACATTTGCCAAATATCCTAAGAGAGCTACCTATGCACAAAGGACTGGTTTTACCCAAACACACAAGAGCTATGTTGGGGAAATCCACACTGGAGTAAGTTCCTGGCAGGACCTGTGACCCTATGGGATACCGACAGTGAAGCAGTCTATTTCTGAAGGACTGCATTCCATGAAAGGGACCCTTACTGGAGCCATTTGTGAAGAACTGCAGCCTGTGGGAATGATTCTTGTTGGAGAAGTTCATGGAGGACTGTCTCCTGTGGGAGGGATCCCATGCTGGAGCAGGGGAAGAGTGTGAAGAGTCTTCCCCTTGAGAAGGAAGGAATGGCAGAGACAACTTGTGATGAACTGACCACAACTCCCATTCCCCATCTCCCTGTGCCACAGAAGGGTGGAGAGATAGAAAAAGCAGGAGTGAATCTGAACTCAGGAAGAAGGGAGGGGTGGGGGGAAGATATTTTAAGATTTACATTTTATTTTCTCATTATCCTATTCTAGTTTAATTTATTACCAATGAAAATCAATTTCCCCAAGTTGAGTGTTTTGCCCATGACAGTAATTGTTGAGTGATCTCTGTCCTTATCTCAACCTATGAGCCTTTCGTTATATTTTCTCTCCTCTATCCTACTGAGGAGGGGAGTGACAGAGTAGTTTGATGGGCATCTGGTGTCCAGCCAGGGTCAACCTACTACACCTTGGCAAAGGCTATAAGACCAGGAAGAGCACTGGAAGAGCACCAGAACTACAAAACTCAGCACCTGCAGATGCAGGGAGTCCACATGTGTTCACAGCACGGTGGTGATGTGCAGTAACTCAGATTCATTTCCCACAGCGATCGGCCAGCACTGAGGCAGTGCCACCTCCATGAGTCACCTCTCCACCTGAGCAGGGGGATACAGCCAGCTGCCACTGTGTCATCGTTTAGCAAGGAGCTGTTTTTGCTTGGTAACAGGGGGAGCAGGTTGCAGTGAAGACCCGGTAAAGAGTTTTTGGACTCTCTCCCGGCTCCTGGGTTCACACCCACCTCAGGCCCGGCTGGGCCAATCTGGAGCCTCTGCGATCACTATTTAGGGACAGGAATTTGAAGTGCTTAGCAGGAGGTGTAAGAGTGATACAAGATGGAGACAATCATGCAGACCTCACAGTCAGAGAAGGAGGAAGGAAGGAGAAGCAATAGACCAGAGAGCCCTCTGCAAGCCGTGGTGAGAATGCAGGCTGTACCCATGCAACCCATGCAGGGCAATGGCAGGACTGAGAGCCACCAGCAGGTCCGTGTGAATGCACCTGGATGGGCGAGAGACTGTGTGAGGAGGCAGCCATGGCGCAGGCCATGCTGGAGAGCCTGCATGTCGCAGAGAAGACCCACATGAGAGGCAGAAAGGAGCTGCAGCTTTTGGGATAAATGCACGTCGGAGCAGCCCATGCAGGGCTGCCATGTGTGTGAGGTACCCCATGGATGTGCAGGGAGAACTGGTGTGGAGCCCACCTGCCCTGAGGAGAGACAAAGGGCAGAAGCTATCAGGAATAGACTGACTGAAACCCCCATTCCCTGCCCCCCTGAGCCGTTCAGGGGGTGAGGAGGTAAAAACACTGGGATGAGGGCTCTGAGACCAGGAAAAGGGGAGGAGTGGGGAGAAGGTGGTCTTAAAGGGCTGGTCAGACTCTTCATTGTTGTACTACTCTATGTAGTTTTATTTTGGTTATGTTTTGGGGTTTTGTGGTTTTGCTTTAGTTGGTGTTGCATTAAATTATTTTCTGTTTTCTTCCCCAAGCCCAGTAGCCTGGTCTGTTTTGTCCTGAAGGTTAAGCAGCAATTAAGCTCTCCCTGCCCTTTGGCAATCCTCAGGTCTTTGGTACTTGGGGCTAATTGTGGTCTTTTGTTCCCTGAAAGGCCACCAGTCCCAGCAGAGATATCTATAGATGTCAAAGTTCCTTAGGAAAAAAAAAAAAGCAGGCAGAAAGCATCAGGAAGCTATACAAGCTGTACGAGCATTTCTCACATTGCATGCAAAGCTGTGGCAATGATGCAAACAGGGGCACGCTCCCAAAGTTGGGCTGAAGATGGACTAGATTTGAGCTGGGAACAGCAACAGAACACCCTTTCTCTCCTAACAAATTCACAAGCTATTAAAGGGAAGATCAAACAGAACAACAACAACAACAAAAATAGCCCAGTTGTGCTTACTAAACCACAGTACTGATACTAAAACTACATACATTCTCACTTTACATTGGAATTTAAATTATCTAAAAGTTACTTTCAGTGGTTAGACACACAGCCAGATTGTTCCTTTAATTCCACAGATACAGATCTTGTGTCTATATGCACAAATACATAAAAAAATAGTTATGCAACTAAGCAAGCAGGTCTGTCCCCTGCATGATATCAAAAGATAGGCTTCTTATCAGAAACCAGGTATAAATACAATAGCCAACATTTACTTTCATTATTAACATTGGGCCACACTCTTCCTTCTGTACAGAATCTCATCATATATTGCTTGCATCTCAAAAAACACAGAAGATCATAAAAAAATTGCAAGTTACAGTAATCAAATTGTTTGAAATCTTGAGATCCAAGTTTGTTTTGCAACAGTTTCTCAAAGGCTATGCTATGATGAAACACAATAATAATTTTGAATGAAACTAAATAAAAGTAAAAATCTTGGGAAATAATTCTGCATTTAGCGAAGACTGAATAGAAAAGTATGATTTTAACTAATATCTACAAGATTACTAAGAGGATTAAGGAATGTCCTTGTAAAAATTCCTCCATTTAGTTAAGGCTTTGAAAAGAAGGTTTTTCAGAAGTATGGAGGCACATCTAATCTCAAGGCAATAATTGAGAATTAGAAGTCCTTAGCATCCTTAAACATAGAAATAGACAAGTATTTTCTAAACAAACTTAACCTTACAGTAATGAGCTATTAATCTTGATAAAATTAGATTGATTCTTGCCACTGGGATCTGACACTGTAATTGCCAGTCACTCAGTTGTTCCTAATTTATTGGATGACACAAATAATACAACATTTCATGGACAGTATTGTTTTATTGTCTAATATTGATTAAAATATATACACTCCTACTTTTCAATCCACATTTTAGCACTCATACCTATGGCTTTTACTTTTAGTATATCTTTGTGTCAAATGTCAGAATTTAATTTCAAAACAAACAGGAACCCTATACCATATAGACAGGTCTTCTCTATATTTATGTTTAAAAACATTCATTTTATAAAATTACAATTTATAAAAGAAGAATCTGTTGGTAGCTTTCTTCCAGTTCATGTTTACTACAGATTCACGGAACTTTTCCCAATTTAAAGCATCTCTTGTAGGCATCCTGATGCCTCTGTGTAATCTATTTCCTTCCTCTACTCCCCCTAAATCTAATAATAATAATAAAAAAAAATCAGTAACTGACAGTTTTAAACATAAAGCACTATAACACTACCTACATTGTCTTTTACTAAACTAGGTTATTGAACACTCTGGGAGCTTTGTGGAAATTTAACTAGTCAGCGTTGAAAAGGCACAGGAATTTTGTGCTTCAAGACTTCCAGCAGTTAGGAAACAGCAGTCTGACCAGAAAATTCACAGCTACTAGACTGGCCACTTACAATAGAACCCACCAAAATTTTACTGATTCTTCTGCCACAGACATCCTGCAAATCTCTAACAAGAGTTTGCTTCTACGACAAGAGGAAAAGAGGTAAAATTATTCTTACATATACTCGGAGATAGTATAACAGTGATACAAGCTATTAATTATTAAAATCCTCACAAAGTTGTCAGTGTCTACAGTAGTTTCCGTTCCATGCTGTCATGAATGGGAAAGTTATTTTTACATATGAGAGAAGTTTAGTTGTACATGAAAAAAGCTAACTTTGGTCCACTTGTCCAGCTTCCTAAGGACAACATATCGGAAAGATGACCACTGAGGGTTCAAAAAACAATGAAAAAGCTAACAAAAATAATTGTGTATTTCATTCTTAAACCTGCACAGTGTGGTTATTTGTCCTAGTCATTCATCTTTTCATTCTGTGTGTCCACTAACTGTTAAGTTTAAGTCCTCAGCTTGTTCATGATCTTCCTTATCTATATAATCTACTTGACTAGTTTCTCCTTGATCAACACTTTCATAGTCTACTTGTTCCAGGTCTGTTCTATCTATAAGTTCTGCCTGTACTTCTTTCATCTGTATTTGATTTACATGCTCAACATGTAACTGCTCCACATGAACTTCAGCACCTTGTTCAGTCTGAATGTGTTCAACTTCCAAGTAATTAATTTGCACCTGTTCTTGCAGTTCCTCCATCTGTGTGTCCTGTATGAGATCCTGATGCATCTGTTCCACAGTTACCCGTGCAGGATCCACTTGTACCTGTATTACTGGTAGGACATGGACTTGCTCCAATTGTTCTATTATAGTCATTGATGTTACTGGTTCAGCTTCCACAGCTTCCACTGGAAGAACCTCTTCTGTCACTATTTGTTCTGAAATATTGTGCATGTCTTTCAAATGCCTCCTCAGTTCACTGCCTTGCATAAACCACAAATCGCATAAGGTACAGTGATTTGGTTTGTCACCTGTGTGTATTACCAAGTGATCTTTAAATTGATCCCAGCTGTTAAACACACTGTTACAAACCTGAAACAAAAGATACAGTGTATGTTAAACAGCACCAACAGAAACATGACAAAGTATAGTGCCTATTTCAGATCATGGCTTCATATAGTGTAGCTTCTTGCTACTTGGATTAAAAAAAAAAAAAACAAACCCAACATGTATGTTAGAGGTAAAAGTTGAGAAGTAAGCTTCAGATGAACAAAAGACCTGGTATTTTTTTCTCTTTAAGAAACAGTGTGCCATTTTGAGTTGTGCATACACAAGATTTTCCTTAGCCCTCCTTTTGTTGTTAATATATTTATAAAAACATTTTAAATTGTCTTTTACTGCAGTAGATTTAAGTTCTAGTTGGGATTTGGTCCTTTTAATTTTCCCCCTGCATAACCTCACAACATCTTTGCAGTCCTCTTGAGTTGCCTGCTCTTTCTTCCAAAGGTCATAAACTTTTTTTTTTTTTTTTTAATTCCTCCCGAGTTTCAGCCAAAGCTCTATATTCAGACAGACTGGTCTTCTTCCCTGTCAGCTCATCTTTCAGCACACAGGGACAGCCTGCTCCTGTGACTTTAAGATTTATTTCTTGAAGAAAGTCCAGTCTTCCTGGACTCCCTTGCCCTTTAGAACTGCCTCCCAATGGACTCTGTCAACCAGGTTCCTAAACAAGCCAAAGTCTGCCCTCTGGAAGTCTAAGGTAGCAGTTCTGCTGACCCCTCCCTCCTTATTCCTCCAGGAGTCAAAAATTATCATTTCATTATTGCTACGCCCAAGATGGCCTCCAACCATCATATCACCCACAAGTCCTTCCCTGTTCACAAACAACAGGTCCAGTGAGGCACCTTCCCTAGTTGGCTCCCTTACCAGTTGTGTCAGGAAGTTCTCTTCCACATGCTACAGGAACCTTCTAGACTGTTTCCTCTCTGCTATATTGTATTTCCAGCAGACATCTGGTAAGTTGATATCCCCCACAACAACAAGGGCTAGCAATCGTGAGACTTCTCTCAGCCTCTTATAGAGTATTTCATCTGCCTCTTCATCCTGGTTGGATGCTCTATAACATACTCCCACCATGATATCTGCCTTATTTGCCTTTCCCCTGACTCTTACCCATAAACACTCAACTCTATTGTCACCATTTTCAAGTTCCAGACAATCAAAATATTCCCTAACATACAGGGCTACCCCACCACCTCTCCCTCCTTTCCTATCCTTTCTGAAGAGCTTATAGCCATGCATTGCAGCACTCTACTTGTGCAAGTCATCCCACCTATTTTGTAGCTTTCCTGCTGCACAATGGCTTCCAGCTCCTCCTGTTTGTTGTCCATGCTGCATGTGTTGGCGTAGATGCACTTCAGTTGGGCTTTTTAGGATGAGAAGTTCTAATTCCTACACAACCATTCTTCAGGTGCTTTCATGGTTTCAAACGTATCCATAACCCTCGTATCTTTGCTGCTGCATGGATCTCCATCCCCTACCTCCACTGAGAAAACAGACTGAAGGACCTTGATAAGGCACCATCCCTCAAACATTGGTGTGCTGCCCCCCAGGCTTATCTGTAGTGAGCCTGGTTTTATCCCTTTCCCCCTTCAAATCTAGACTACTAGGTACAACTGTGTTATACAGTAGTTCTCATGTTCAAAACAAACTTATCTTTAAGATAAAGGTATGCTCCCAAGAATTTACTTCAGACTAGTATAACAACTAAATAATGCAACAGCATCTGTGAAACTTCCAATAAAATTAGCATATAAGATCAGCAACACAGAATTCATTTATCTCCTGCAGTATTCACTGCTTTCTGTGAATAAGATCACTATTTTTTTAACAATTAAAGTTGATATCCAGCAGTTTTCTTTACTACACAACCCAATTTAACCTCAGAATACAACCATTCTGTGAACTAAAGAAGGTGAGACCCTTAAAGAGGGGAGAGAGGGAAGTATTTTCTTATTTGAGGCTGTCACAGCAGTGGAGCAATTGTGGCAAATAAAAATGCTACAACCAACCTCAGCTCTTGTATTTTCTAGCTTTTCAGAATCAACTTTTAAAAGCTAAGTCATATTCTTCCAAACAGCTTTTCAAATGTCAGCTATGTATAGTGTCCAAATACCCTAGCTCTCCATCCATAGCATTTATATTTGCTTAAAAGATATTACAGACTGTCATCTTAAGTTTGAATGACTTTCCAGACAAAGTCAATATATTGCTATTAACCAGAAGAATAATAAAATAGGAAATAAAATAGTACTTTATATTTTAGACTTTAGTGAGGCATGCTCACAAGCAGGAAAGACCTAGGTCAGTGCATCAAAAACCTTGAAAAGGAAGGAGAAAGATCAGTAAAATGCAGATGAACACTTACATATCCACAAGAATCTCTCTGATTAATAAAGTGTTATGAAGCTCCATATCAGTAATTCCATATTTTAAGTGGAACTATTTAGATATAAGAATTTACCCTCATGTTGTGGTTGAATGCAATCTTTATAATTTCTTTTATTAAAAGTATCTGTTGGGGACATAATCCCAACTTCCATAGCCTTTCCTACTCAGTACTCCCACACTCCCTCAACACAGGAAGGAGGTATCTAGCCTCAGAATCTGCTACTTCCGTGACCTACCTGACATTCGTAGAGTTTCTTTCTTCCCTTTTTAGCTCCAGTTCCAGACTGACAGGCCGTTAGGTGACATTTCAGTGTGCTATTCCTAGCAAAACGTTCATGGCAGTTTGGACATTCAAATGGTTTTTCACCTGTTAAGACAAACATAGGGATTTGTAAGCATATAAAACCAGCTGGTTTTTAGTCAGTTCTCTCTTCTTCCCCTCTCCCTTTTGCACAGGTTGATAAATATGCTGTATAGACGTGGCCAACTGAATTATTCTACAGAAAAAAAAAGACATTTTATGTAAACTTTTTGTAAATAAAAAGGAAAAAACCTAAAGTGGAGTCATAACTCATTAAAAATAACAACCACACTCCTCCCCCCCAACCAATGATGTAACATAATTCCCAGTGCCATTTAAAGTACATTTAGGTTTTTATGGAAGTTTGATTACTATTCTGATAAAATATCTTAAAGAAATAGCAGCTATTTCTCTCTTTACACCTGATAATATTAACAGTTAAAGACTCAACATATATACATATACACAAAGTGAGACATTAGAGAAGTACTTAAATACTATAACGATTTATTTTAAAGAAAAATGACAGTATATGCTTGAGAGCTGAAATTGAGCTCCACAAAAAGCAGTTGTCACAGAATGACAATGAAGTAATACCGCATCAGTATCAAAACAAACCCCAAAACTTAAATTTGAAGTAGTATATTATCACCATCAAGTAGTAACAAAGAACAAGTGGTGTCTCTGTTTAGTAATTTCATCATTCACAAACACAATGAAACTCAAGGAAATTAAAGTACTAAAGATTACGAACAGTGTATTTATTCTGAAAGTATGATAATTAATCTGTGTATACTGATACCAACATAACTACTGAAACAAACTACTTGATGAACTACAAAAGAGGCTGAGACATTTCAGTGAGTAACTGTGGTGGGTTGACCTGGATGCCAGGTGCCCACCAAGCCACTCATCAGGACAGGGAGGGGAGAAAATAAGATGGAAAAAACTCGTGGGCCAAGACAAAGGCAGTTTAATAAAGCAACAACAAAGGTCATGCACAAAAGCAAAGGAAAACAAAAGATTTTATTATCTATTTCCCATCAGCAGGCAACATCCAGTCACTTCCCGGGAAGCAGAACATCAGTACATATACAGATTGCTCCAGAAGACGAACATAAATCACAAATGCCCTCTGCTTCTTCCTCTTCTCCCTGAGCTTTTATTGCTGAGTTGATGTAATGTGGCAGGGAATACTCCTTTGGTCAGTTTGGGTCAGCTGTCCCAGCTAGTCCACTCCCAAGATCTTGCCCACCCCCCTATTTGACGCAAAGTTCGAGAGAGAGTCTGGATGGGAGCACTGCTAAACAGTAGCCAAAACACTGGTGTGTTATCAATACCTTTCAAGCTACAAATACAAAGCACAGCACTATGAGGGCTGCTATGAAAATTAACTCCATGTCAGCCATACTCAATACAGTAACATAAATTATATTAACATACATTCTACAGTATGCCTATAGTCGGCTAGATAACTGCACACCTTCTGGAAGTGCTAAATGCTTATTGATTTAATAGACTGGAATAGTTTTAATACTAGAATATATAATATATCTTTTGTAAATTCATACTAACTGTTGAAAAAACAATTACAAAGATCATCCCTAGCTTCAGTTTTCCAAGTATTTCCTATTCTTCTGAAGACTTCACTTTTTTTCATGAAAATTATAATTATTAAGTAACATCCATTTATTTTTGTGTCTTTTGATATTACAGTCCTATACTTTATTTCCCACAGATGCAGTCATAGAATCATAGAATGGTAGGGTTGGAAGGGACCTTTAGAGATCATCCAGTCCAACCCCCCCTGCAGAAACAGGTTCACCTAGATCAGGTCACATAGGAACATGTCCAGGCGGGTCTTGAAGACCTCCAAGGACGAAGACTCCACAACCCCTCTGGGCAGTCTGTTCCACTGCTCCGTCACCCTCACAGTGAAATAGTTTTTTCTTATGTTTAAGTGGAACTTTTTGTGTTCCAGCTTCATCCCATTACCCCTTGTGCTTTTATTAGCTACTATAGAAAAAAGGGATGTCCCAATGTCCTGATACCCACCATTTAGATATTTGTAACTGTTAATAAGATTCCCCCTCAATCTTCTCTTTTCTAGAATAAACAGCCCCAGTTCCCACAGTCTTTTCTCATATGAAAGATGTTCCAGTCCCCTGATCATCTTGGTGGCCCTGCCCTGGACTCTCTCCAAAAGTTCCATGTCCCTCTTGAGCTGGGGAGCCCAGAACTGGACACAGTACTCCAGATGAGGCCTCACCAGGGCAGAGTAGAGAGGGAGGAGAACGTTCCTTGACCTGCTGGCTACACTCTTCTTGAATCCCAGAATACCGTTAGCCTTCTTGGCCATGAGGGCACATTGCTAGCTCATGTTTAAGTTATTATCAATCAGGACTCCCAGATCTCTCTCTGCAGAGCTGCTCTCCAGCAGGTTGGCCCCCAGCCTATACTGGTGCATGGGGTTCTTCTTTCCCAGGCGCAGGACTGTTTCAAAAGAAAATTTCTGTGACAGAAGAAAGTTTCCCTCTGTCGTGCTTTGGCCCAGCCAGCAATGAAGCACCCTGACATTCTCTCGCTCGGTGCCCCCCATTCACCCCCACCCTCGTTGGGATGGCAGAGGCCCCAGTGAAATGGGAGTAAAAAGATAAGCAAGGTTGTTGTGGATTAAAACAAGGGCAGGGAGGGCTCGCTGCCAATTACGGTTCTGGGCAAAACAGACTCCAGTATTCGACTTAGGAAAGTAGGAACGTTTATTCTACTACCTGCAAGAAACAGAACGGAATAAAAGCAAAAAGGGAGTAGGATGATGAGAAAATTACAACCAGCATTTTAAGATCTCCCTCCCCCATCCCTCCTTTCTTCCTGGGCCCAGCTCACTGCTCCCAATATCTCTACCTCCTCCCCCCTCAATGGTTCAGGGGGGCAGGGAATGGGGGATGTGGTCATTCTCTCATAGATGGGCTCTGTCTCTTCTCAGAGGAGGACAACTCCTGGCATTCTTCCCCTGCTCCGATACCGGGTCCCTCCCATGGAGGACAGTCCTTAAACTTCTCTGCTGTGGGTTCTTCCCAGCAGCTATGGCTTCTGCCAATACAGGGTCCCACACACGGGACGCAGTCCTTAATGATTGTCTCTGGCGTGGGTTCTTCGCCATGGTTGCAGCTTCTGCAGATATAGGGTTCCTCCCTCGGGACATGGCCTCTTCTGGACATAATTTTAATGAGCTTCTTTGGCATGAGTTCTTCCCCGTATTTTTAGCTTATGTGAATATTGGGTCCCTCCCACGGGACACAGCCTCGTCTGGCCATAGTCACTGCCCCTAGCACGGGGTCTTTAATGAAGAGAATCACTGCCCCTGATGTGGGGTCTGTAACGAAGTGCATACAAATTACTGTTTCACCGGTCCTTTCTGTAGAATGCAGAGAAGTCTCTGCTCCAACACACCTCCTCCTCTCTTCCCTCACTGACCTTGGAGTCTGCATGGTTGCTTCTCTCTCTCTTCCCACGCCTTGCACCACCACCAGCCGGAAGATAAGAAGGGATAGAAGAAAAAAGAAATAGGAAAAACCCTCCTCTTCCGGCTTATTCTTAAAAAGTGATCGTTGAAGTGTCTAATTGGCTCAGCCCCAGAAGTGGATCTGACTCAGAGCTGGGGAGAGTTTTGAGCAACTTCTTACAGGAGCCATCTTTACAGCCCCTTTCCCCTTACCAGAAATGGCTGTCATGTCAAACCATGACACATAGACAAGATGTCAAGAGGAAGGATGAAACTTTAAACGAGATGGTACAAGAGTGTTGTTAGGTATTTTATGTCTAATGTATTAATAGACATTTGCTCAGAAGTTATGTTAAAGAAACCCTTTAAACTCTGTATTCCACAGAGAAGTTCACAGATCACATTTCTACAGAAATGTTGACAGAAATGTTTACTGGTAGAATTGTGAAAATAAGAGTAGCACCTCAGTTTGGTACTTCTGAAGAAGGAAACATGCTTTAAGAAATGATTTTGAAAAAAATCTCTCTCAAGTCTATTAAATCTAAAGAAGCTTCATTAGCGTTTTCTGGTTTTAGGTGCCTATTTTTAACCACGGCAATCCCCCAAAGTTTATATAAATAGAAATTTAAAAAATTAAACCAAACAACTCCAGTATTTTAGTTGTAACTAGAAGTCAAGTATTTCTAGCACTCAGGACTCATATTCTCTTCGGCATACTCTCTGTTCCCCTAAAATATGCAAAGCCCCAAAATGCTAGAGCCAAGGCCACAAGGCGAGGACTATCATAGTGCTCTTACCTGTGTGCTTCCGGAGGTGCTCTTTAAAATGTCCAAAGTGGTCAAACTGCTTATCACAGTACTGGCATATATGTATTTTTTTGCCAGGTCTTTGCTTCTTGCTGGCACCACCTTCATCAAGATGGTAACAGGTGAGGTGCTGTTTCAAAGCACTGTCTCGTAGGTACCTTTTATTGCATATGTCACACTTGTAACTCTCAGTAGAGTGTGTTTTCATGTGTTCCTTAAAATGGTAAAACAATTTAAATGACCGGTTACATTTCTCACAGTGAAAAAAATTCTTCATGTGTGACAGTTGAAGTTCCACAATTTCAATACCTTCTACCTGTTTGCACGAGGGATCAGTTGCACTAACACCTTCTTCTTGGATCTGGCATTTTGTCTCTCCCTGACGATACTTGCTGGTAATATCTGCCAAAAGAGCCAAAGCAGATTCATCTGATGTACCTGTTGTCTGTATGTACTTTATGGATTGCTCTGCAGAAGCTACTTCCAGTGTTTCAATGCTGTCATCTTCCACTTCAGTTGTCCCCCCAGCAATCTCAACCTCAATTTCAACAGGCTCCGATTCTGCAGATGGCAGTGTTTCTGTGATAACATTAGAGGTTTCAGCTATCTTCCTCTTTTTCAGTTTTCCTTTTGTTTGATTTGATTCCAAGGGTGATGAATTTTCTTTGTTCCTGCAAAGCATTTGCATAAACAGATCCATAAGCAATGACATAAAAATTCCTGCCTGATACTGAGCTTCTGCACTCATTAGCTGTTTCTCAAAGAAGCTGAACTATGAAAGACCTGCATGCATGTCAGAAGACAATTTGTCCTTTATACTCCTTAGAACTGTAAAATAGCAGAGTTAAAGCTGTGGAGATAAGGTTATTAAAGTGCTTTAAATAGCTCTGCTTGAATGATACACACCACCTATCAAGAAAAACTTAAAACACTAGCATAACTGGCCTAAGAAACTTGTGAAATTCTGTACTTGAGAAGGAAACTTTCCCAAAAGAAAGAGTTCTTTGTCCTGCCTATTCAAAAACAAGATTCAAGTCTTTCCTATGCTATTCACCTCTTAAGGTCTGGAATGCATGCAATTGCCTGTAGCACTTGCATCTTGTTAGAAAACACTACAGCTGTAACTTCACACAACAAGCATTATAACATCCTGTACTTTTTTGGAGCATCTTTCTTATGAGGAAAGGCTGCGGGACCTGGGGCTGTTCAGCCTGGAGAAGAGGAGACTGAGAGGGTAGACCTCATTAATACTTACAAGTATTTAAAAGGTGTGTGTCAAGAGGATGGGGCAGCACTTTTTTCTGTAGTGTCCAGTGATAGGATAAAAGAAAATGGACAAAAGCTGGAACACAAAAAGTTCTACTTAAACATACAGAAAAACTACTTTACTGTAAGAGTGATGGAGCACTGGAACAGGCTGTCCAGGGAGGGTGTGGAGTCTCCTTTTCCAGAGGTTTTCAAAACCCGCCTGGACATGTTCCTGTGCAACCGGATCTAGGCAGACCTGCTTTAGCAGGGGAGATTCGACTAGATCATCTGTAGAGGTCCCTTACAACCCCTACCATTCTATGACTCTGATACTTCAGGAATGCACACAGCTGCAAGCTGAGGTTAAAAAAAAAAAAAGGCAAAAAAGCACAAGTCACTGGGCTGTGCAATGAATATTCTAGTTTAATTTTCTGGATTTAAACACAAACCCCAGATCTGTTCCTCTTCTCCTTGTACCATACACACAGAGACTCCTTCCTCCAGGAGGAAGAGAGCATACAATCTCAAACACAGAGCGAGCTGAGTGGGCCAATGCTTTCAAGTCACACTCTCATAATTATCCACAGCACTTACATGCTGGAGGTTTTACTATTCATTATCAGTTTTGAAAATGAGTGGCAATCTTCCTCTCAAATCAGATTGACAAGACTAATTTGTGCTTTTACCTTACTTTGCAGCCCGATTAATCCTTTTCTGTAACCTACTGTATCACTTTCAGGTTTTCTAGTTACAGGAGAGAGAAGGTTTTTCTCCAGTATCTGTATGTCATATGGTGGAGATGTGTAGCTAATGATCTAATGCAGGATACAGATTATTAAATTGCACTTTATTCAGGTACAGGAAGACAGAGGAGCTAAACTTATCAGAAATCCAGGCTAGATGAAACTATATCTAGAAGGTGACAGTTACTTTGCATATTACTGCAAGGAGCTTCAGGATCACATACCTGGTGGGGATGGACGGTAGGGCTATTTTTCCTGTTAAAAAAACCCACAACATATTTTTTTCAATTCTGTTACCAATCTACAGAATACGTTGATTCAGAAAAATCAACATTGATGTTGAAAACCAAGTTTCCAGTGTACTATGTTATGGAGTTCTTGTTTGGGTTGGTTTGTTTGGCTACTAGAGGAACTCAGGGTCAATGCCACTCTCCTAAGCTAGTGTGTCTATGGGGAGATAAAGAGGAAGCAATAGTCTTTCCTTAGCCTGAACACAAAGGCCTTTCAGCAGGTCTAGAAGAGAAGGCAAGGATAACCATAATGCTGGGAGGAATTTATTGCCCCTCCTCCTGCTTCAAGACAGAACAGTGTAGCATACAGAAGGAATGAGAACATGACAGCACTTTGTGTAAGGGAAGGAAGGGGAAAAAAAATCAGTATAATGGGAATGGCATTTGCTTTTCTCAGGTTGGAGTTTGGCAATGAAGTACAGTTCCTCATATTGGATAAAAGGTGCCAAAGTACATTTGATTAAGTACCGATATCATAAAAAAAATCCATTTATAAAAATTACATTTTCTCAAGAAGTTTGAGAGATTAATTTTGCACCAAGTAGTTATAAAATCACTGCCTATTCTCTTGAAAGCAGAAAGCTGCATGAAATCAAAACATTGGCACAAACATTGTCACCGTATATCCAGCTCTTGATCAGCGTGGACAGTCAGATAGCACAGAGACCTAGTATTAGTTGCCCCAAAGTCCCAGCCGTACAATATTTGCAACATTTATGAGCCACATCACTTATCATTGAGTTCCATGCCAAAGAATGTGAGGTTCATTTTTTAGCCTTTGTAATTCTGACCCATATCTTATAGTAGAAGAGTATATAGTCCCACACAAGATTAAGAGGTTCAAGGACAAGGGACAGCACTGCAAAATACTGTCAGCCAGCTCTCGTAAAAGGATTCTTAAGATTCTATATTTCAGTGTTGGGAAGAGAAAGAGGTTTATGTGCTTACCTGATTTCAAGTGCTTTGATTGCTTCTAACATCTGTAGATACTCAGCTGCTTTCCAAACATCGTTTGCTTCTTCCTCACCTTGAACAATTAGTTTTGCTGTATAGGTGAACTCAATCAGGTGACGAAATGCCATGTTACTTACACCTGTTTATAAAGCAAGAAAAAGAGCCTCTTTTAGCAATTCCTCAGTCTTGTACACTTGCCTGCTCACCATTTTGCTCACAGTACTTTGACAGCCAGTTTCATGAAGATGCCACCCTTGAAAGGCTCATGTTGGAATAAAACATCTACTATAGAAACATGTGAATCTGGAACAACTACAGAGTCATGCCATGACAAAAATAAATAGAAGGATAAAATGATCAAAAAGCTGCTTGTATAAAATCATTAAAATTATAAACTTAAATATTAAAAATATGAACTCTTCTCTCAAGAGAACGCTGAGCAACAAGTTACTGGAAGCAGAAGTATTACTTCACAAAATTGCTCCTTGCCTATCAGGCAAGTATTGTTCCACATCTATCCTGTTATTGCACCCCAGACAAGGTATCTTTTTATTATTTTTTCAGAAGAAGTTTTTTTTCCAGTGGCAATAGCTACCTGTACTGGTTTTGACTGGGATAGACTAAATTTTCTCCATGGTAACTAGTATGGGGCTATGTTTTGGATTTGTGTTGAAAACAATGTTGATAACATAAGAATGTTTTGGCTACTGCTGAGCAGTGCTTGCACAGAGTCAAGGCCTTTTCTGCTTCTCACCCTGCCCTGTCATGAGGAGGGTGAGGGTGCACAAGAAGCTGGGAGGAAACATGGCCAGGACAGTTGACCCAAACAAGCTAAAGGGCTATTTCATACCATATGACATCATGCTCAGCAATAAAACTGTGGGGGAGGGGGGAGGGGAAGTCAGGTAGAGAGGATACTGCAGAGACTGGCTGGGCATCAGTCAGTTGGTGGTGAGTAATCATTTTCATTTGCATCACTTCTCTGTCTTGGGTTTTATTTTCCTCTCTCATTTTTTCTCTTTTACTTATCATAAAAAATATTTTTAAATTATTAAACTGGTTTTATCTCAACCCATGACTTTCTCACTTTTACCCTTCCAATTCTTCCCCAATCCCACGGGGGGGGGGGGGAATGGAGAAGAGCAAACTTGGATGTATGATGCTTAGTTGCCAGCCAGGGTTAAACCATGACACTGCCTCAGAACAACTCAAGATCTGAGATCTAGAAAGCTAATCAATATGACCAAGTATGTATTTAAGCCCATAACCAAGATATTACATTCATTTTGAGCTTGGGCACACAACCCTGAAGGTTTTCATTTGTATGAATCAGACTACCTTCAATCTCCACCAAGGGCTCCTGAGTGAAATCTTGGAAGAATTTGTAGAAAAAACGGCTGCAGGCAGCAAGAACAGCCTTATGAGCTTTGAAATGGTGACCTACAAAGGGAGACAAAAAATTTGGTTTAGGATAACACCTTCCTTACCCAGTGCAGAATAAGTGCAGATGCAGAGAACAGCTGCAGAACCATCCAGTCTACAAATCTATTCAAGCAGTCACTTGGGTTGTCTCCTTATAACATGGAATACCACTGCAGCTACTCTGTCCCAGCTCACACAGACCCTTGCTGACACCACTGACCTTGCTGAAGCTCTGTAACTCAATCAGCTGGAGGACTCACTCCAGTGTTTCTCTTTTCAGATATTTAAGTTATGGGAAATTCCTGTGCAAACTTTTTCCTGTATGTCTTGGGCTCATCTCTCAGCTCTCCTTGGGTTTTGTTGCTCTCATACACGTGGATGTATTTTATCATCACTTCTGCCAGCATAAAAGATCCCTGCAGAACAGAAGTAGTTCTGCTCTATTTTTCCAGACCGCGTATTCCCCATCACTGTGTTGCCTTTTCCCTGGTGCAGACATGAATATTCATAAGGCTCCATGGGACAGAAGTAAGAGAAGCAACATGGATTAGAACTACACAGCTGCACAAGAAAAGGATTTTGAGCTCAACACATGGATATGGTAACACTAGAGCAGGAACAAACATTCAGGATAAGTTTTATGCAAGCACTGTCAGTGAAACTACAGTGATTCCTGAAAAGTATTTTTTTTTCTTCATTTGCTTACTTTTTTTTCTAATCTGGGCTCTGTAGGACCCTTTTCCTTCAAGTGAGTTTTTGCTATGCTTTTAAAGATCAGGGGGTACTCCATTAGCTAGGTCTGTCCTAGTGGACACTGCCTATCTTCCTTTAAGTGTTCATCCATTCTAAGACATGCTTGGGATAAGAAGCAATCTTAGGTGATCTATCAGACACCACCTTTCTAATGAGATAATAAGCACATATATCTCTGTATTTTAAACTAATAAACTATATATGTATTTAGAACACATAGAAAAAGAAAAATTAGTTATTCTACCATATTTTACCTAGATATTAAAAATAGTAGGTAAGATACCAGAGAAACAAGAAGGAAATATTATTTCAATCTGGCTTTTGTTTTGTTTGGGTTTCTTTGTGGTGTTTTTTTGTTTTTGTTTTTTTTGGAGGGGGGTGGGTGGGTGGAGGGTGTTGTTTGTTTTGGGGTTTTCTAACAATCAACCAATATTTGTATAAGTTATCTGCATGCAGACAGATGAAGTTAGGGAAAGATATTTTTACAATTTTTTGGAAATCCTTAGATAACATGTTAAATATAGTACAGCACATTCAAAGTGGACTTCTATCTGAAAATATTTAGCCCCTTGTTTGGAAAAGCAGAAGCAAAATTATTAATCACTGATGGAGACTCTGTTCAGACCAAGATTTTAAATGAAACTGCAAGCAACCCATACATCAATATAGAACCAAGAATTTGTTAGCAACCCAGTTTGACAGATGACCTGTGACAAACCCAACAGCTTCTCAGCACAGTTTTCAGAATTCTCTGTATACCAACTGGTTCTCAGGCCTGTACATACCATCAACTATCAGAGTGATGTCCGTAAACTGGTCCTGCTCACGTTGTTCATTCAGTCTATCCAAAATAACTTTATAGTGTTCAGGGAATTCCTGGATACATTCCATCATTTCTTTAGTTTCCATGGCAAAACGACTAGCCTGCAAAAGATGTGGCATGAGAGCAAGAATACTCTGCCACTCAGTAAATACTATGCACAGTCAGGTTAGTATACAAACGTGAACTAACTATCACTTTCCAAGGACTACAAAACTAAATAGAAACACCAAACCGTCTTGGTATCAGGTTTACCCAATTTTAGCTGTGAAGTAGGAAACATTAGTGATATCAAAATGTCAAAAGAAGGAGGACAACTTTGTTGGGAATACCGTAAGAACAACGATTAACTTTGAAACAATTCACTATTGTATATGTATGTCAAAAGCAGAAACCTGGGTAGGATTAATTGAAAGTAGAGTCAAGAGACTGTGACAAACCACCTATGCCTGTCAAACTATGAAGAAACCAGTTGGAAGGTAAATGCGGCAGGGAGAGATGGTGACCAGTGACTCATGAAGGACCACCAGAAACCACCGAAGACCCTCTAAGAGCACGCATAGCAGACATTTAGAATGACACAGCGATATAATACTTGTATGCAAATTACTTGGGTTACTTGTAACTTTGCGTATAAACACAGGGCAGAAACTTGCGTCAGATATGCTTGATTTGTGGAATTACCACCCAGCACCCAGGCTTGTGCAAACCTGTAATAAATAAGCAATGTGTCTCCTGAGTATGATCATTGGCAAGTTGCACACCGGGTAATGAATCTGCTTTTTAGACGACAGTTTCGGAGACCCAGATGGGACTGCTGTGATGCCTTGCCCGGATCAGCTTGCTGGGCTGTCGGTGGGGAGAAGCCACTCTTTGGACTCAAGCGCACATGAACCTATTGTTTGGGGACTCCATGAGTGCTCTCCCCATCTGAATGTAAGAACATTCTTTTTGGTTAAATAAATGAGAGCAGGGCAAAGGGGCAGGACAGTCTGCTGAACCTTCCCTTTGCTTTCCATCCTAAAACATTGGAATAGGTTTAGTGGGGATCCCCTAACAAGGAGGAAATTAAAAGAGTACTGTACTCAGTGGTACCAAAAATATAATTGGAAGATGGCTGTCATGGTTTGACATGACAACCTTTTCTGGTAAGGGGGAAGGGGCTGTAAAGATGGCTCCTGTAAGAAGTTGCTCAAAACTCTCCCCAGCTCTGAGACAGACCCACTTCTGGGGCTGAGCCAGGGGCAGTAATTCCTTTCATGAAAGACCCCGTGCCAGGGGCACTGAATATGGCCGGAGGAGGCCGTGTCCCGAGGGAGGGACCCAAAATTCACAGAAGCTATAACTGTGGGGAAGAACCCACGCCAAAGCAGCTCATTAAAACTATGGCCAGAGGAGGCTGTCCCCCTTGTGAGGGACTCCATGTCCACAGAGGCTGTAACTGTGGGGAAGAACTCACGTCAAAGAAGTTCATTAAAATTATGCCCAGAAGAGGCCATGTCCCGAGGGAGGGACCCTGTATCTGCAGAATCTGCAACCATGGCGAAGAATCCACGACAGAGATGTTCACTAAGGACTGCGTCCCGTGTGAGGGACCCTGTATTGGCAGAAGCCTCAGCTGCTTGGAAGAACCCACAGCAGAGAGGTTTGTTAAGGACTGTGTCCTGGGGGAGGGACCCTGTATGGGAGCAGGGGAAGAATGCCAGGAGTCATCCTCATCTGAGGAGAAGAGGCAGAGACCATCTGGCAGAGACTGACCACATCCCCCATTCCCTGCCCCCCTGAGCCGTTGAAGGGGGAGGAGGTAGAGATATTGGGAGTAGTGATCTGGGCCCTGGAAGAAAGGAGGGATGGGGGAGAGAGATCTTAAAATGCTGGTTGTAATTTTCTCAATCATCCTACTCCCTTTTTGCTTTCTGTTCTGTTTCTTGTAGGTAGTAGAATAAACTTTCCTACTTTCCTCTCTAAGTTGAGTACTGGAGTTTGTTTTGCCCAGAACCGTAATTGGCAGCAAGCTCTCCCTGCCCTTGTCTTAATCCACAACAACCTTGCTTAAATTTTTCCTCCTGTTTCGCTGGGGTCTCTGCCATCCTAACGAGGGTGGGGGTGAACGGGGGGCACTGAGTGAGAGTCAGTCGTGGTGCTTCTGTGCTAGCTGGGCCAAACCATGACAATGGTAAAAAAAAAAAAAAAAGGCCTGAAAATGAAACTTCATGTTGTTAAGAAATAATTGGGATATTAAAAAATATGGGCTGGTAAGTTTTTCATACCAAATTGGGATATATGTACTAAATGAGAAAAAGGGTAAAAAGATAATATTCTATTGCTATTAATGCTATTTTGTAGGCAAATAAAAAAGACTGTCCAGCACTTAAAGGAGTAAGAGTAAACTTTTAAAAGATGAAAAACCTCAGCAAATGAATTATTGTTATACAATAGAATAATTGGATATATAACCACCATAAAGGACATGGTCAAGAACAAATACAAAAATCTCAAGGAGGAATTTTAGCTGCAGTAATTGCAAATAACTTAACTGAAGGTGCCTGCAGAGCTGATTTTTGCACCACCCTCCCCTTTACTGTACAGTGTGTTTGTGTGAAATATCTTATATATGTGAGGAAATCAAAGTCCAGGTAAAGGAAAAACATGGATCAATGTCTGTCACCATCTTTTAAAATTTGTTCAAGATATAATTCATCTCGATTCAAAGTTAACTGGCCATTGAGAGTTGTTTCGTCCAGAGAGAAAGATAACATAATTGACAGGAATAAAGAAATTTACAGGCAGGTGCAAATTGGATGGTCTGGCCTCAGGTTGATACTAATTGTTCCTCTAGACGTTACCTTATTACAATATGTAGATGGAAGAAGTTTCATAATAAAGGCGACATGGAAACGAAATCACTGCCAGTGAATACATCTGCTCAAAAAGCCAAACTAATTGTGCTGACGCAAGCCTTGGAATTGTCAGAGGGAAAAGAAATAATACAGACTCATGGTGCAATTTGAAAAGAAAGAGATCTGTTATCATCACAAGTGAACCCTATTGTAGTGATTTTGCCTGGGCTAGGTTTTGGGGGGGGGGGGAAGGGGGGGTGCTATAGGGGTGGCTTCTTTAAACAAAGAGTTGCCAGAAGCTTCCCCTGTAGCTCATAGGGTTAGGGCCAGTCAATTCTAAGTTGGACCCTGCACCTGACCCAGGCCTGGCCAATTAGTGATGGAGGTAGTGCCTCTGTGAATAACATATTTGAGAAGGAGAAGAAGTTGCTGTGCAGTTGCTAAACTGCAACAGCAACAGGGAAGGGAGAATGTGAAAACATCTCCACAGACACCAAGGTCAGTGGAGAAGGAGGAGGAGGACGGTGCTTAGGCCCTGAAAGAAAGACTCCCCTGTGACCTGTGGTAAAAACCATGCTGAGGTAGGCTGTCCTCCTGCAGTCCATGGAAGACCACCGGGAAGCAGAGGTCCACTCGCAGCCCGTGGAGGACCCCACACCAGAGCGGGTGGATGCCTGAAGGAGGTTGACTCTGTAAGAAGTTCATCCTGGAGCAAGTTCCTGGGAGGACCTAGGAGCCCATGGGAAGAGAGGAACCCATGCCAGAGAGCAAGTTTGCTGTCAGGACTTGTGATCCTGTAAGGAACTCATGTTGGAGCAGTCTGTTCCTGAAGGACTGTTCTCCTGGTGGCTAACCCACTTTGCAGCAGTGTATGAACAGCTGCCCCCATGGGAGGCCCCATGCTGGAGCAGTTTGTAATGAACTGTAGCCCATGGGCAGGACCCATGCTGGAGAAGTTTGTGAGGGACTGTCTCCCGTGGGGAGGGACCCCACACTGTAGCAGTGGGAAGTGTGAGGAGGCCTCCCCCTGAGAAGAAGCAGCAGCAAAATCCATCTGTAATGAACTGACTGCAACCCCTATCCCCCATCCCCTGCGCTGCTGGGGGGAAGGAAGGAGAGTCCCGGGAAGAAGGAGGGGTGGGGGAAGGTGTTTTAAGATTCAATTTTATTTCTCATCTCCCAGTTCCTATGGTTTATTAATAAACAAACATTTTTCTCCCCAAGTTGAGTCTGCTTTGCCTGTGACGTTAATTGCTGAGTGATATCCCTGTCCTTATCTTGACACACAAACTGCTTGTTATATTTCTCTCTCCTCTGTGCAGTTTAGGAGGGAGAGTGATATTACAACTTGGTGGGCACCTGGTGTCCAGCCAGGGCTAAACCACACCTTTAAAATAAAGTAAAGGGATTCTGAAATTACTTGAGGCAATTAATAAACCTAAAGAAATAGCAATAATACACTGCAAAGCACACTGGTCTGGACAAACTAATATAATCAAGGGAAACAGAAAAGTCACACAGAATTACACTGAATCTTAAGGGTTGGAAGGGACCTTGAAAGATCATCTAGTCCAACACCCTTGCCAGAGCAGGACCACCTAGAGTAAGTCACACAGAAACTCATCCAGGTGGGCCTTGAGTGTTTCCAGAGGAGACTCCACAACCCATCTCAGCAGCCCGTTCCAGTGTTCTACCACCCTCACAGTGAAGAAGTTTCTCCTTATGTTTCTTTGGAACCTCTTATGTTCTAGCTTGTACCTGTTGCCCCTTGTCCTATCGTTGGACATCATTGAGAAGAGCCTGGCTCCATCCTCCTGACACCTGCCCTTTACGTATTTGTAAACATTAATGAGGTCACCCCTCAGTCTCCTCCAAACTAAAGAGCCCCAGCTCCCTCAGCCTTTCATCACAATGGAGATGCTCCACTCCCTTAATCATCTTGGTAGCCCTGTGCTGAACTCTCTCAAGCAGCTCCCTGTCCTTCTTGAACTGAGGGGCCCAGAACCGGACACAATATTCCAGATTCTGTCTCACAAGGGCAGAGTAGAACCTCTCTCGATCTACTAACCACACCCCTTCCAATATATCCCAGGATGCCACTGGCCTTCTTGGCCACAAGGGCACATTGCTGGGTCATGGTCATCCTGCTGTCCACCAGGACTCCTAGGTCCCTTTCCCCCACAGTATTCTCTAAGAGTTCATTCCCCAACCTGTACTGGTACATGGGGTTATTCTTCCCCAGATGCAACACTCTACACTTGCCCTTGTTGAATTTCATTAGATTTCTCTTTGCCCAACTCTCCAGCCTGTCCAGGTCCTGCTGGATGGCAGCACAGCCTTCTGGTGTCAGCCACTCCCCCCAGTTTAGTATTATCAGCAAACTTGCAGACAGTGCCCCTCAAGGTCATTAATGAATATAATGAACAGTACTGGTCCCAGCACCAACCCCTGAGGAACTCCACTAGATACAGGCTTCCAACTAGATCCGGCCTCATTGATCACAACTCTCTGACTTTTTTTTTTTTTTTTGTGGAAAAAAAAAAAAAAGATTTATCCAGAAAGCATTCTAGAACTTGATGCTCCTAGATATACAGAAAAAGAAGATAAGTCGGCTGAGCTCCTGAAATGGGTAAAGACTACTGAAGATGGTGGAAAACTCCCTTATCAACTTCTGATACTGGATGCATCTCACATCATATAAGAAAAGATCTGCAAATTGCATGCATAAGTCTACCCCAATGAAGCCATCTTATTACTTCCCTAGTCCTGGACTTCAACAGGAACTCCTCTTATTTTAGGCACTACCTTTGTTTTCTTTGCCTATATGGATTATACATATATGCAGGCAGGCAGAGCAGTTATGGCAATTCAGACAACACAGTTATGGCAATTCAGCAGACTGAGCACTGGCTAAACCACTGCCATCTCATTGTAACCATCTCAGGAATGGAGACTGAGGGGTGTTTGGTGGGTAACAGCAGCGGTTGCTTCAAGATTACACAGACATGAGAACTTATGCACTTTACTATATATTTTTCTTCAAAAACCACAACTGCAGAGCCAGGACACGAGCCAGCCACTAGGTCCCCTCTCAGCCATAGACAAGGCCTCGCTCCCACTAAGGCAGAGGTGACCCAGGCACCCATGCCCTACCAAGCCAAGCAGGGCAGGGCATTTGCCGAGTGCCGCACTTCCAAGGGGCAGAAAGAGAGGCCTCGCCTATAGCGTCTCCGAGGCAGCATCACGACCTGCCGTTAGTGCTCCCTGCAGCTCCCATCAGCCTGAGGCTCCGAGGAGCTCTCAGAAGTCAGGCCCATCCCGGATGGAGCCCCTCGTGGCAGCACACGTCGCCTCCGAGCTTCAGCCCGCGCACACAATGATCAGACACAGCCCGTCGCACCCCAGTCGCAGCCCCATTGGCGGGCACTGATGGCAGTCATCGCGACCTCCACAACCGTAAGGCGGCAGTAGAGCCAGCTCCAGGCGGAAAAGTCACTGAGCGCCTGCCGAGTCCCGGGAGCAGGAGAAGGCGGAAGACCTAACTAGCGCCAAGTGCCGAACGACCGCCGGCAGGCGCGAGTAATACCATGGGGGCGCCCCCGAGGAGGGGACACGACTGGTACCGGCCCGGGCCATGCGCTTAGCAACACCGCCTCGATAGTCCTTATTACGTCATCAAAGCGCGTATTAAATCGATCCCTTTTAAATTCCCAGCTGGATTGCGCCCCGGCGATAGGGCGTTCTACTGGGTAAGAGGGTTCCCCTAGATACTCACCGCGAGAAACCCCTCACCCCACCACGCCCTCTCCGCCGTTACTGATTCCTGCTCCCCAGGCACATTGAAAAGTGGGGCAGACGCCGGCCAATAGCGACTCGCATCCCCGGCCTGCACCACGCAGCGGAAGTGACGGCAGTTACCTTTCACACGACAGAGTGCGCAGGCGGGGACATGGTTTAACTGCTCAGTGCATTCTGGGAGTTGTAGTCTGAGAGTGTGTGTCAGTTAGCCTCCTCCAGGTCTGGGATACCCTTGTGCCGCCGGCGTTCCCTGCAGAGGAGCAGGCACGTGTGGCGGGGCAGCCGTAAGAACCGGCGGCTCCGGCGGTTACTTCGCGCACTCCCAGCCCGGAGCTGCTCTGGGAGCACTGGCGGCGGCGGGCGGCCACTCAGCCCGGCAGGATGGCTGGCTAAGGGAGCGGCCAGCAGCTGCTGCCCGGGCGCCCCGCCGGAGGACGATGTGGCGGCGGGGAGGTGGGCTCGGCTGTTCCGCTCCTGAGAGAGGCACGTCTGCCTTTTGAACATGAAAGAAAAATGTAATTGAATTCACCATTAAGATCTGTTAAACATCGTCGCTTTTCCCAGACCTCAAGTCTGTGGGTTCACCAGTTTTGTAAATGAGACAAGTCCGTCCAAATTACCGTCATAAAAAAGTGCCGGTAATATTTGCCTGCCTTGTGTTATGGAAATTCGTATGCCAGCTACCATGACAGGATTTGACTCTGGGTTTCCGCTTGTAAGAAACGAACAAGTTTTGTTTTTTTGTGAAAGACTCAGGTCAGAATCTGCAGTGAAGCACTTTTATTAGGCATTCTTGCAAGAGCAGATGTCCTAGCTAGTAGGCACACCTGATAGATGCAAAGTTTGACTTTTTATTCCCTATTTCCGTCCGCCAGGTCCCTCCCTTGTTTTCCTATTGGTTAGGTACTCCAAGGTGTACAACTTACCAGGACGCCTCAAATTCCTATGAGCTTTCTTAGATCTCGCAATGTCCCTTCAGATTTACTAGTTCCTTCTTGTGATAAGATTTGAATTGTACATCCTGATCATGGATACATTGATTGATTTCCACTATTATTGTTAAGGTCCCCTTTTATCCCAATCCCTGTCACACCTGCATTATACTGCAAAAACAGCTATATTTTACACAATCTATATCTTACAAAAATAGTTACATCCTTCAGACACAGCTATATCTCCCCCCACAGCTGCATAGACACAGCTTCAAACACAACAATATTTCATAGATGTAGCCATATACTGGCAGCTATGTATTGCCCCACAGCTACATTCTGCAAAAACAACATTGGCATCATCCACATGCTGAATCAATAAACTGAAATGAGATTATCTATAAATTCCTTTTTAATAATTGCGCTACAGCTTGAGCTGGGAGCCTCTGCAAAGGGACTTTGAACAAAGAAATCCCTGGGCAATTATACCCTTACTCTTGTATACTCCTAAATACTATGTTTCTTAAGCAAGTCTGAACACGTTGAAAAAAACAATAGAACAATAAGAGCATAACAACTACAAGTTTATTTGGCTGAGATGCCTTAGGAAAAGATAACAAGTGAGCAGGTCTGGCTGTAATCAGCCCTTCTGCTATCCTGTCTGACTGCTGAAACATGAAATGTGAATTTCTCTTCTAGGCCACAGTCTTGAGGGGCATCCATAGTCAGCCAAGCTTCATGTATTGTCACCAGAAAAAAATATATTAATCCAAATAAACAAGCTAATAATTTAATTTGTCAAAAAAGACACAATGATCAGCCCTTTGACAGCCTTTATGTCAATCATGACAAGAGAGCTGCTGCGTGCAATGACTTATGAGCTTGCTCACATAATTCTTGTGAATGAACTTGTTTTATTAACTTCTGTAGCACTTCTTCTCCCCAGTGCCATATCTGCATGACTACTTTTACCGTGTTTGTCCTTCACTAAAACTGTAAATGCCTATTGAAGTTAATGCAGCCATTTAGCATAGAAATCCTACAGTATCAAACAAAACATAAACAATAGACATTCTGTCAAATTCAAATTAATTTTCATATAGTCTTTAATACAGAAACTCCTAAGAGTCTGTGCAGTGTTTTATAATACAGTAACACAGAAAAACTGCCAGTTTTATGAATACTGATGATTTATAATGTAATATAAAAATAGTTTGAAGTCAATTTTATGTCCCTTTTATTTCCTTGTGTAATTGCTTAACAGCCTTTCTAATTGTCATGACTGGGATAATGTGACTACTGGCTCACTCTGGATTCATGTTTAAGTTTGGATACCCACAAACAAAATTAGAGGTTCAATCACATGGAGGATAATGGTAGAGCTGAGATCTTCCATCAGTTCATGGAGGATCCCACACCAGAGGGAGTGGCTGTGCTCAGAAGGGGCCATGACTGTGGAAGGGCAGTATTGCAGCAGAATGTCTGGAGTTCTGCTGACCACAGAGGAGACCCACACTGGAGGAGTTTGTGAGGAGTTGCAACCCTTGGGAAGGACTCATACTAGAGCAGGAGAAGAATGCGAGGAGTCCTCCTCTGAAGGAGCAGCATCCCCCATTCCGTGCTTGGGGATAGAAGGATATAAAGTGTCACAAAAGAAGGCAAAAATTATGCATAAAAATGTGATGTATCTGGGATTTGAAATATCTCAGGGAGAAAGGAGATTAGAAATTGAAAGGAGAGAAGCGATTTGTCAAATTGCCCCCCCCAGATCAAAAAAGGAACTCAGAGCATTCCTAGGAATGGTTGGATGGTGTCACCTTTGGATACCTAATTTTGGATTAATGACTAAACCTTTGTATGAAGCTGTCAAAGGGTCGGGAGAATTACTGGAATGGATTCTGGAATGCCAGAGAGGTTTTGATGCAATAAAAAATGCTCTCATGAGTGCTCCAGCCTTAGGTCTCCTGAACCTGACAAAGCCTTTTGAACTATATGTTCTTGAAAGGGGACATCAGGCTTTGGAACTTCTTGTACAAATTTTGGGACACTGGAAGAGACCAGTGGCTTACTTTTCTAAGCAATTGCATAAAGTAGGCTCGGGATGGCCGGGATGTTTGAGAGCAGTGACAGCTACTGTGCTGTTAATATAAGAAACATGAAAATTTACTTTGGGACAAAAAAATCAGTTTATGTATCACATGCAGTTGCAGCGGTACTGGAGCGGAAAGGATACCATTGGCTATCTCCAAGCAGGATGGTATAGTACCAAATGGTGCTGCTTGAACAAGAAGATGTAGCAACTAAAGTGTCCAGTACCTTGAACCCAACATCATTATTACCTTTGCATGAAAGGGAAGTATTGGTGCATGACTGTCTACAAATTATTGAGCAGGTGTACTTGAGTCAGGCAGGCTTTAAGGACATCCCTCTACAAAATCCTGATTGGGAATTGTTTACAGATGGAAACAGTTTTGTGAGAAAAAAAGGGAGCAAAAGGCTGGATATGCTGTTGTCACCCTGGAGGAAAAGATGGAAGCGAAACACATCTGCTCAGAAAGCCAAGCTGATTGCACTAACATAAGCCTTGGAATTATCAGAAGGAAAGCAAAACAATCTTTATACTGATTCAAAGTATGCTTTTGGGGTATTACATGTGCATGGTACAATTTGGAAAGAGAGAGGACTGTTATTGTCACAGGGGAACCCTATAAAAGAGATCCTGAAGTTGCTTGAGGTGGTTAAAAAGCTTAAAGAAATAGCAGTGATGCACTGCAAAGCACATCGATCTGGACAAACTGATAAAATCAAGGGAAACAGAAAAGCCAATGAGACGGCAAAATTAGTTGCTTTGTCAGTAAATATAGCATCTCTAGTTCCAGAAAGGGTTATAGAAATTGATACTCCAGAGTATACAGAAAAAGAAAACAGGGTAACTGAATTCCTGAAATGTGTAAAGACTACTGGGAGGTGGTGGAAAACTCCAAACAATGCATACAGTGTGGATTGTATGAGTGGACGGTGAGGTGGATCGAGAGCTGGCTGAATGACAGAGCACAGAGGGTGGTGATCAATGGCACAGAATCGCGTTGGAGGCCTGTGGTCAGTGGAGTTCCACAGGGATCGGTTCTGGGGCCAGTCTTGTTCAACATCTTCATCAATGACCTGGATGAGGGGAAAGAGTGTACCCTCAGCAAGTTCTCTGATGATACCAAACTGGGAGGACTGGCTGATTCACCAGAAGGCTGTGCTGCCACTCAGCGGGATCTCGACCGGCTTGACCCAGATTGAGAAGAAGTTGTTGTGCAGTTGTAAAACTGCAGCAGCAACAGGGAGTGAGAATGTGAAAACATCTCTGCAGACACCAATGTCAGGGGAGAAGGAGGGGAAAGAGGGTGCTTAGGCACTGGAAAGGGTCCCCTGTGATATGTGGTAAGGACCATGGTGAAGCAGGTTGTCCCCCTGCAGTCCATGGAGGACTACTGGGAAGCAGAGACCCACTCGCAGCCCGTGGAGGAGCCCATGCCAGAGCAGGTGGATGCCTGGAAGAGGTTGTGACTCTGTAAGAAGTTCATCCTGGAGCAAGTTCCTGGCAGAGCCTAGGAGTTCGTGGGGGAGATGCCCACGCAAGAGCAGGTTTGCTGTCAGGACTTGTGATCCCATGAGGGACCCAGACTGGAGCAGTCTATCTGTGAAGGACTGTTCTCCCGGTGGATGACTCACGCTGGGGCAGTGTGTGAGAAGCTGCCCCCATGGGAGGCTCCATGCCAGAGCAGTTCGTGAGGAGCTGCAGCCCATGGGAAGGACCCACGCTGGAGGAGTTCTTGAGTGACTATCTCCCAAGGGGAGGGACCTCACAGTGTATCAGTGGGAAGTGTGAGAAGGCCTCCCCCTGAGAAGAAGCAATGGCAAAGTCCATCTGTAATGAACTGACCGCAACCCCCATCCCTCATCCCCTGCGCCACTGGGGGGGAAGGAAAGGGAGTCCCGGGAAGAGGAGGGGTGGGGGGAGGTGTTTTTAAGATGGTTTTATTTCTCATCTCCCTGCTCTTATTGTTTCTTTAATAAATCAAACCTTTTTCTCCCTAAGTTGAGACTGTTTTGCACATGACGCTAATTGCCGAGTGATGTCTCCATCTTTATCTCAACTCACAAGCTGTTATATTTCTCTGTCTCTCCTGTCTAATTTAGGAGGGGGGGTGATTTTATGACTGGGTGGACATTGGGCTAAACCGCCACAATGGCATAGATCAATTATGGTAGTGGTGACATAGAACAGCAAAGTTATTTAAAAACTAACATAATACAATACAATTCATGGAATTCACGGGCTATTCTCACCCAGAATCAAATTTCCTTGAGGTACACACTGAATTTCACCCACTAAATATACCCAGGTCCCTGAGCAAAAACAATCCCATGAATGGGTTTGCCTTTACCCAAGGTAGGACTCATCCAAACTGCTTTCCCTAACAGATCTTTTTATGTGCACTACAGGGACTTTGTCCCCTTCTACAGTATGTAAAAGTTCCAATTGAGCAGGGCCAGCTCTGTTGACATATCCCCTGGAGTTGACTAACCAGGTGGCCTTTTCTAAATGTGTATCCCAGTGTTTTAATGTCCCACCCCCCGTTGCTCTCAGTGTGGTCTTCAATAGTCCATTGCGTCATTCAATTTTTCCCGAGGCTGATGCATGGTAGGGGATGTGATAAACCCATTCTTTGGCCCAGGCATCTATGAGGTTGTTCCAGAAGTGTGTCCCATTTAATTTAATTCTTTCTGGAGTGTCATGTTGACAGAGGATTTTCTTTTCAAGGCCCTGGATTGTGCTCCGGGTGATGGCATGAGACACAGGATATGTTTCCAACCAGCTGGTGGTCGCCCCCACCATTGTGAGCACATGGCATTTGCCTTGGCGGGTCTTTGTCAGAGTATTGTAATCAATCTGTCAGGCCTCTTCGTATTTATATTTCTGTCATCGCCCTTCATAACATGTGGGCTTCCACCGTTTGGCTTGTTTGATTGTAGCACATCTCACACTCATGGACAACCTGTGCAATGGTGTCCAAGGTTAAATCCACCCCTCAATCACAAGCCCATTTATAGGTGGCATCTGTTCCTTGATGACCTGAGGTGTCATGGGCCTACTGAGCTAAAAATAGCTCCCCCTTGTATTGCCAATCCAAATCTACCTGAGCTACTCCAATCTTTGCAGCCTTGTCCACTTGCTGGTTATGCAGATGTTCTTCTGTGGCCCTGTTCTTAGGTATGTGAGCATCTACATGGTGCACCTTCACAACTAGCTTCTCCAGTTGAACAGTGTTGTCTTGCCATACTGGGGAAGCCCAGACAGGTTTGCCCCGTCATTGCCAGTTGTTTTGACTCCATTGCTGTAACCATCTCCATAGAACATTTGCCGCCATTCACAAGTCAGTGTAGAGATAAAGCCTCAGCCATTTTTCTTGTTCAGCAATGTCTAAAGCCAACTGGATGGTTTTTACCTCTATAAACTGACTGGATTCACCCTCTCCTTCTGCAGCTTCTGAAATTTTGCATAGGGGACTCCACACAGCTGCCTTCCACCTCCGATGGTTCCCCACAAGAGGACAGGACCATATCACTTCTTGTCTTCTGGAAGTTCATCATATGATGGGGCTTCTTCAGCACATGTTGCCTCCTTTTCTGGTGATATTTCACTGTCTTCACACTGTGGTCAGTTCATGATCAATTCCAGGGCATCTAGGGTTCCCTATGCGAGCTCATTGTGTGATCAGTGCGATCCACTTACCCCATGTAGTGTCAGTTGTGTGATGTGTGGAGGAGGTCCTCCCTTTGAAAATCCAGCCCAGCACTGGCAAATGGGGTGCTAGGAGAAGTTGTGTTTCCATGACCATCATTTCTGATGCAGCTTGAATCCCTTCATATGCTGCCAGTATCTCCTTCTCGGTTGGAGTGTATCAGGCCTCGGATCCTCTGTACTCCAGAATCCAAGGGAGTCAGCCTTGAGTCTCCCAGGCTGTGGTGTAGAGCACATTTTTTAACCTCTGGTCCTGTCCAGACTGGCCCAAGCGCCATCGCATGAACAATCTTCTGTTTAATTTGTTCAAAACTTTGCTGCTGTTCAGGACCCCATTCAAAGTCATTTTTCTTCCGTGTCATGTGGTAGCGAGGGCTCACAATCATAGAATTATAGAATGGTAGGGATTAGAAGGGACCTTTAGAGATCATCTAGTCCAACTCCCCTGCAGAAGCAGGTTCACCTAGATCAGGTCGCATAGGAACATGTCCAGGCAGGTCTTGAAGACCTCCAAGGACGAAGACTCCACAACCCCTCTGGGCAGCCTGTTCCAGTGCTCCATCACCCTCACAGTGAAATAGTTTTTTCTTATATTTAAGTGGAACTTTTTGTGTTCCAGCTTCATCCCATTACCCCTTGTCCTGTTGCTAGCTACTATAGAAAAAAGGGATGCCCCAACCTCCTGACACCCACCCTTTAGATATTTATAAATGTTAACAAGATCTCCCCTCAGTCTCCTCTTCTCCAGACTAAACAGCCCCAGTTCCCACAGCCTTTCTTCGTATGAAAGATGTTCCAGTCCCCTGATCATCTTGGTGGCCCTGCACTGGACTCTCTTCAGAAGTTCTCTGTCCCTCTTGAGCTGAGGAGCCCAGTCATACTGTAATTTGGAACGTGCATTCTTCAAAAACCCACAACACCTAGGAAAGCTTGTGTTTCCTTTTTGCTAGTTGGGGGAGACATGACTGCAATTTTGTTGATCACATCTTCTGGGATATGGTGACATCCATCCTACCATTTTATTCCTAAAAACTGAATCTCCTGTGCAGGTCCTCTGACCTTACTTTGTTTAATGGGAAAACCAGCCTTCAGAAGAATTTGAATTATCTTCTTCCTTTCTCAAGAACTTCCTCTGCTGAGTTGCCCCACACAACGATGTCATCAATGTATTGCACGTGTTCTGGGGCCTCGTCCTTCTCCAGTGTGGCCTGGATCAGTCCATGGCAGATGGTGGGACTGTGTTTCCACCCCTGGGGCAGTCAATTCCAGGTATTGTGAACCCCTTTCAAAGTGAAAGTGAACTGGGACCTGCACTCTACTGCCAAAGGGATTGAGAAGAATGCGTTGGCAATGTTGATGGTGGCATACCATTTGGCTGCCTTGGACTCCAGTACATATTGGAGTTCCAGCATGTCCAGCACAGCAGCACTCAGCGGCGGCGTAACTTCATTCAGGCCACAATAGTCCACTGTCAGTCTCCACTCTCCACTAGACTTAAGCACTGGCCATATGGGGCTGTTAAAGGGTGAGTGAGTTTTGCTGATCACCCCTTGGATCTCCAATTGATGAAACAACTTATGATGGGAATCACTGAATCTCTGTTGGTGCAATATTGCTGCCGGTGCACTGTTGTGGTCGCAATTGGCACCTGTTGTTCTTCGATCATCAGAAACCCCAGAACAGAAGGGTCCTCTGAGAGGCCGGGCATGCTAGACAGTTGTTGAATTTCCTCTGTCTCCACTGCAGCCACACCAAAGGCCCACCGGTAGCCTTTTGGGTCCTTAAAATACCCTCTCTTGAAGTAGTCTATGCCCAGGATACACGGAGCTTCTGGGCCTGTCACAATGGGGTGTTTGTGCCACTCATTCCCATTTAAATTCACTTCAGCTTCTAACAGGGCTAGCCGTTGAGATCCTCCTGTCACTCCAGAAATACAACTTGATGGCATCAGAGTGCATTGTGCTCTGGTGTCCACTAGAGCCTTGTACTCTTGTGGATTTGATGTGCCAGGCCATTGGATCCACACTGTCTAATAAACTTGGTTGTCCCTCTCCTCCACCTGGCTGGAGGCAGGGCCTCCCTAATACTGGCCATGGCAGTCATTGGATACTTTTTGTAGAAAAGAGCTAGAAGTCCCCTCGAGGGGATCAGAATTGAGATCAACCCTTCTATTCTGTCTAGGGGGCTGCTCACTGGAAACTGGAGCAGCATCTTTCCAGGAAAAATTGCTTCTTGTAACTGTTTTTCCCCATAACTCCCCTCCCCCTGCCCTTAGGGCTCAAGTAGGTTGCCCATGCCACTTGTTCATGTTCTCTCCCTGGTCCTGCAGGTAAGACCACAAAGCACCTCGTGGTGTGTGCCCTCTATATTCCCTCTCTTGAAAAGAGGGACATCTGCTCCTAATAGCTGAAGTATGGACTCGTGCAGGTGGAGGGCAAGACATATCTTCTTTGAATTGGCGGAACTCTTGTGACATTTTATCTACAGCTGAAACGACAGCCTATAGGGAGGAAGACAGACTTTCTTCATATTGCCGAAATTGAGCACCCATTTCCTCCACCATTTTCTCCTCATCTTCTTTCCAGGAGATGACTGCCAATGAACTGGCATAAGATCATGGTGCACTTTGTAGAAATCTTTGCCACATAGATCATGTGCACTGGACCTCATCTGGGTCTGTTGGTGACTGCTCATTATAAATCATTTCCAGCACAGCTAACTCCCTCAGATACTGGATACCTTTGTCCATTGTGGTCCACTTGCCTGGATGTCAGGGCAGCAACAGTGTCAATTGCCTCAGTTTGAATAGCCTCAGTTGTTGCTAGGGTGAGGTTCCTAATCTGTACAAGTAAAAAACTCTTCCAATACCTGTTTATATTCTCCTGTATGTCATTCCCTCTATAGCTACCCAACCTCATAACAGTCTGAAAAACAAATTTTGCAACCCTACCCAAGAAAAACACCCTACCTAGAGGACAGAAAAATAAAACCTTGATGGCTAGAATATCCCACGTGTATTCCAAATTGTCAAAAGCTATTGCAGTTAACCTGAATGAGTAAGGGAGGATGGAAAAGATGGAAAAATTATGTCCCTCCATTTTTCCCATGAATTGACTGTCATTATTGTCACTAAATTCTGAGAAGAAAGGTCCAAGTTGCAGAAATGACAACCAAGCCATGTACTGGCCTAGCCCCATACCCAATGATACGACCATACCATAAGCCAATATCAATCAATATATCAGAATGAGTGCTTTCAATCCTTTTCCAAAGGCAATAAACACTATCGCGGAGAATATATAGTTCATAGTTCATAGTTGGAAGCCTGTGGTCAGTGGAGTTCCACAGGGATCAGTTCTAGGGCCAGTCTTGTTCAACATCTTCAACGACCTGGATGAGGGGACAAAGTGTACCCTCAGCAAGTTCGCTGATGACACCAAACTGGGAGGACTGGCTGATTCCCCAGAAGGCTGTGCTGCCATTCAGCAGGATCTCGACCGCTTGCGACTTGAGAGTTGGGCAGAGAGGAACTTCATGAGGTTCAATAAGGACAAGTGCAGAGTCCTGCATCTGGGAAGGAACAATCCTATGCACCAGTACAGGCTGGGGGTTGACCTGCTGGAGAGCAGCTCTGCAGAGAGAGACCTGGGAATCCTGGTTGATAATAAACTAACCATGAACCAGCAATGTGCCCTCGTGGTCAAGAAGGCCAATGACATCTTGGGATGCATCAAGAAGAGTGTGGCCAGCAGGTCAAGGGAGGTTCTCCTCCCCCTTTACTCTGCCCTGGTGAGGCCTCGTCTGGAGTCCTGTGTCCAGTTCTGGGCTCCTCAGCTCAAGGACAGAGAACTTCTGGAGAGAGTCCAGTGCAGGGCCACCAAGATGATCAGGGGATTGGAACATCTTTCATACAAGGAAAGGCTGCAGGAACTGGGGCTGTTTAGTCTAGAAAAGAGGAGACTGAGAGGGGATCTTGTTAATATTTACAAGTATATAAATGGTGGGTATCGGGAGTCTGGGGCATCCCTTTTTTCAGTGGTATCTAGCAGCAGGACAAGGGGTAGTGGGATGAAGCTGGAACATGAAAAGTTCCATTTAAACATTAGAAAAAAAATATTTTACTGTGAGGGTGAGGGAGCACTGGAACAGGCTGCCCAGGGAGATTGTGAAGTCTCCTTCCTTGGAGGTCTTCAAGACCCGCTAGGGCATGTTCTTATGTAACCTGATCTAAGTGGACCTGCTTCTGCAGGGGTATTTGACCAGATGATCTCTAAAGGTCCCTTCTAATCCCTACCATTCTATGATATGCAAGCATGTAAATCAGCATTGTGACTAGTAACTCTTTTAACTAAAATCAGAAATGTACACAAGAAATTTGTTTCAGCCCACTCTGTCTTATTTTAACACTGCGCCCCCCACGTTGGGTGGTCATGGTTTTGTCCAGCTGGGGACAAAGAGCCACGAGGGTGCTTGCTCACTCCTCCCCCCGCCCAGTGGAATGGGAAGGGGAAATGGAGAAAAGGGGAAAACCTGCATAGGTTGAAATAACAGTGTAATAGAACAACAACAAGAAGAAACAAGTTCATGAAAAACAGTTATAACAGTAAATGAGAGGATATACAAAATAAATGGTGCGTACTGCAGTTGCTCACCACCCGGGACCTGACACAACCGCTCCCGACCGGCAGCCAAACCCACGGGTTCCCCAGTGCCCCTCCTGACTATCTCTGCCTATATGTACTGGGCATGAAGTCAGTATGGTATCGAATACCTGTTGGCCAGCCTGGGTCTGGTGCCCATGCTGTACCGCTTCCTACTTCCTCATCGAAGTTAACCCCATCCTAGCCCAAACCAGGGCACTGGGGATCACTGGCAAATGGATTTTTCAGAATTGCCAAAATAGAGAGGATATAAATACTTGGTGGTGATTGTTGATAGCTTTTCAGGCTGGCCAGAAGCTTTCCCATGTCACACCAATAAGGTCAGAGAAGTGTCAAAGATGCTTTAAAAAGAAATAATACCTAGATTTGGAATGCCTGATGGATTGTCTTCAGATAGAGGGCCTCACTTTGTGGCAGAGATAATTCAAGAGGTTTCCAAATTTTTACAAATTAAGTGGGACTTACATACTCCTTGGAGGCCACAATCAAGTGTGACAGTAGAGAGGATGTATCAAATAATAAAGCAACAAATTAGGAAATTGTGCCAGGAAACTCAGATAAAATGGGTTGAAATTTTACCTCTAGCATTACTTGGAATCAGAGTAACACCAAGAGCAAAAGAAAAAGTCGGTCCATTTGAAATTTTGAATGGGAAACACTGCACTGCAAATTTAACAGGGAAAGGTAATCAGATGCATATAAAAGGAGACCAGCTTTTAAGTGACTATCTTATACCCCTAGGCAGGCTTATTAAATCTCTCCATAGGCCCATCCAACAGAAAATCCCTGCTCCTTTGGACTCACCTGTGCATTCCTTCACAGGACCCAGTATATTTACGAACATGGAGAGATGAACAGTTGGCAATAAAGTGGAAAGGACCTTATCAAGTTCTGCTGACTACAAACATTGCAGTAAAGCTGAGAGGCATTGAGTTGTGGATTCATTAAACCAGAATGAAGGTAACACCTCCACCAATATGGACATCTAAACAAATAGAACCTTTGAGGTTGAGGCTGAATCGTGCCAGATGAATTGCCTTGGGACCCTGTTAAATCATTTGTGCATCTAGTTTACATTGTGATATTTTTTGGTGACAGCATGGTAGATAATATTTAATTTTGTGTGCTAAAACTAATTCTTTCCAGGATAACACAAAAATGAAACAGCTAGTCATTGTGGGTTTGTTGATGTCATGTATGGGAAATGTTATAGCACAACTGATCTTGCCAAAATGGGATATGAACAAGAACATTTGGGAACTTTTGGCCAGAAAGGTAACCAACATATCTTCCTTCTGCATAGATGTATTGAATTCAGTAGGGGGAATGTATAGCTCTTATTTGGTGAAGGTCTCAACTCCCATAAATTTCTTAGGGAAATACACCATATTCAAGAACTTGAACAAGGAATTGACCTATAATAACCTCTATGAGTTTAGGAAAAATAACTAAAGTTAAAGAAAGGGGAATGTTGGAAGTTAAAGTCCGAGGAACATTCCCAGCTAAAAATTGTGTCTATTTTGTGAACTCTCTCTCAAAATGTGAAGATTTAAGACAATTACAACACCCTTTGGCTTGTAATATAACTATGAACCAAAGCTGTGCATGGGCCAATACTAGATTACCCATAGGATGGTTTTTAATTTGTGGAAGAGATGCCTATACTTATGTGCCAGCTAATGTGACTGGAGGCCCATGTTCTATTGGAAGATTGGCACCTCTGTTGCTAAGCAAAGAGGACTTTCAGCATGGAAAAAGAACAAGAAAAACTGTTAATCAGTTATCTCCAGATTGTGATTCCCAAGTCACTCTATATAGTGCCAGTGAAATATCTGCTGCTGCCTTCTTCACACCTGAGGTTGGGGTGGCTATGAATTATCATATAATGAAGGGAATTGCCTGTGCCTTAATGAAAAATATAAACTAAACATCACAGTCCTCATCAGCTCTTAGAACTGAAATGGAACTATGCTGTTCTGGACCAGAATGGTACAGGGATTCAGGACAGTGAGGAGCCTAACGGTTAGTATAACAAACACTTTTCTTATTCCTTCGAAGCAGTTACTCCAGAGATTGTTCTTGAAAGTTTTATGGCTTGCAGGTGCCTGGATCTAAACAATCCCCCTTGTTATCACTCTCATCCCCATTTGTCATGGTTTGACATGACAGCCCTTTCTGGTAAGGGAGAAGGGGCTATAAAGATGGCTCCTGTAAGTAGTTGCTCGATACTCTCCCCAGCACTGAGCCAGACCCACTTCTGGGGCTGAGACAATTAGACACCTCCACGATTACTTTTTAAGAAGAAGCCAGAAGAGGAGGCTTCTTCCTGTTTCTTTTTTCTTCTATCTCTTCTTCTTTTCTGGCTGGTGATGGTGCAAGGAGTTGGAAGAGAGAGAGAAATGACCATGCAGACTCCAAGGTCAGTGATGAAACAGAGGAGGAGGTGTGCTGGAGCACAGACTCCCCTGCATTCTACACAGAGTACTGGTGAAGCTGAGATTTGTTTGCATTTCTTTTAAGACCCTGCATCAGTGGCAGAGACTTATTTTGATAATGACCCCATATAAGGGGCACTGACTCATTTTTCTAAGAACCCTGAGCCAGGGGCAGTGACTACAGCTGGAGAAGGATGTGTCCCGAGGGAGGGACCCTGTATCACTATGGCCGGAAGAGGCCATGTCCTGGGGAAGCGATCCAATATTCACAGAAGCTGTAACTGTGGGGAGGAACCCACGCCAAAGAAGCTCATTAAACTTATGCCCAGAAGAGGCCATGTCCTGAGGGAGGGACCCTGTATCTGCAGAAACTTCACACCAGAGATGTTCACTAAGGACTGTGTCCCATGTGAGGGACCCTGTATTGGCAGAAGCTGCAGCTGCTGGGAAGAACCCACACCAGAGAAGTTTGATAAGGACTGTATCCTGTGGGAGGGACCCTGTGTTGGAGCAGGGGAAGAATGCAAGGAGCCATCCTCATCTGAGAAGAGAGAAGTGGCAGAAACCATCTGTGAGAGACTGACCGAACCATTGAAGGGGGAGGAGGTAGAGATATTGGGAGCAGTGAGCTGGGCCAGGGAAAAAAGGAGGGATGGGGGAGGGAGGTCTTAAAGTGCTGGTTGTAATTTTCTCATCATCCTACTCCCTTTTTGCTTTTTGGTCTGTTCTGTTTCTTGTACGTAGTAGTATAAACTTTCCTACTTTCCTCTCTAAGTCGAGTACTGGAGTCTGTTTTGCCCGGAACCATAATTGGCAGTGAGCCCTCCCTGCCCTTGTCTTAATCCACAACAACCTTGGTTATCTTTTTTTTCCCATCTCACTGGGTCCTCTGCCATTCTAACGAGGGTGGGGTTGGATGGGGGGCATCGAGCAAGAGACTGTCATGGTGCTTCATTGCAGGCTGGGCAAAACCACGACACCATTGTGCCTGATTTCTCATGCATGTTCTTCCCTTTGGGAGTGGTTTCACAAAGGAGGCCTAGTTTTGCTTAGTTATGCTTACTTATAAATTTACTTAAAACTAAATATTAAAAAAATCAATTTTTTATACATTTTATAACAGTTTGAAAGTATTGATAATCATTACTCAATGCTTTCACTTATTTATAATGCAACATTATTATATGGTGAATTGTCATATGACGGTGAATCCTCTCTTGGTTTATTCTATTCTCTCGTTACTGCCTGTATAATCTTTTGATTAAATTTTGTTTTGTGGATCAATTGTCATTTTAGGCAAGCATAAGCCAGTTCAATTATTACAAATACCAAAATAAAAATGAGCAATGTGTCATTTGACAATGAGCAGTTTAAAAATGAGCAGTGATTTTATCCATTGTCCCGATTTGAGCTAGGATAGAGTTAATTCCTGTGAGGAATCAGGAAGGGGTACAGCATGAGCAGCTGACCCAGGCTGGCCAGCAGGTATTCGATATCATCCTAACGTCATGCCCAGTATATAGGCGAGGAGCTATCTAGAAGGAGCTCTCTTCTGGGATCGCAGTGTTTTGGTCACCAGTCTGGAGCGGTCGCTTACGTTGGGTCCTGGGTGGTGAGCGACTGCGTCACTCACCAGTTTTCTTTGTAATATCCCCTTATTTTTGTTATAGTTGTTCTTCGTCAACTTTCCCCTAGTAAAATGTTCTTATTTCAACTTGCATGAGCTCTTTTACTTTTTTTTTCTGATCTCCACGTTCCACTGGGAGGGGGAGTAGTTGTGGGGTTTTTTTCCCTTTGTCCCGACTGGGAAAAACCGTGACATTAATTGGCCCCAAGATGGGGTCTGTGAGGTTGAAATAGAACAGAGTGGGCTTAAACAAACTTCCTGTGTACGTTCCTGATACTAGTTAAGCAATTGCTGGTCACAATGTTGGCTGATATGCTTGTATGGTGGTATTACATGTCTCATCATGTATTCCCTATGATTTTGTTTACCCTCTGTGGAACATGTATGAAAATTCTCGTTCTGCTGCACTGAGTGGGATTGGCTTATGATATAGTTGTGTTGTGGGCTATTAAGCTGGGTTGGAACATGTACATGGCTTTGTTGTTTCTTCTGCATTTTCTCCCAGAACTTAATAATGGCACTCAATGGGAAAGATTGAGGGGTATAATCTCTCCCACTGTGTTACTTACCCTTATTCCTTCAAGGTGCCTCTAATGGATTTCAACAATCACACTTAAGATGTTCTAATTACTATGTTTTGCCTCTTGGAAAAGGTTTTCATCTCAGTTAGGATTGTAAAATTTGGTTTTTTGAGAATTGTGAGGTTGGATAGCTATGTGAAGAGGGGCATATGGAACATGGGCAGGTGTCTGAAGAACTTTTTACCTCTAAAGATTAGGAGAACACATCAACCCATCTCTAACACAGTTGCTGCCCCCACTTTGTTAGCAAACATTGCTGCCAAATCAGCTGTGCCAGAACCACTTGCTGACCCGACTCCTGTTGTAGTAGTGCAGGCAATATTCACTCAAAGACGTAGAGAGTCTAAGTAATGCACGTGCAGAGACATACAGGGGCAATGTAGTACAAACACCAGAGTTGACTCAAAGCCACCCTTTCTTTGCTAGCTACCTCCTTATATGCTGCTTCTGCCCATGAGATCACCCAGAGCCCAATTGATTAACTTGCAGCACCTGTTTCTGAAGTAGCATGCCAGCTGCATTAACTTATCCCTACCATCTTTATTCAAGCTGGCTGGTCCAAGCTACATCTGTGCCTACAATTCCCCCCTTTTTCTTTTTTTTGAACCAGCCAGCCTTTAGCAACACATTTCAAAATTAAAGATACATGAAGAAAACAAATATTTTTACCCATCGCCGTGAGTTTACAACAAAAGGTCAATAACAGCTACATCGCTGAACAATACAATACAGAAATCCATAAAGTCAAAATAAACATAATCTGATATGTGTTGCTAGGAGGGACGCACACTGGCAGGAAGGGATGAGTTCTTGGTAGCTCCACTCATATTTCTTTTTCCTGATGTAGTTCTGGAATTTTCTTCAGATCCTTTAGCATGCTGATCTGTGAGCACTATCTGTAAGATGGAAGTATCTCTTCATCCATAGAAAATACACCATTTTTGCTTTCAAATTCCCAGTGGTCGCCTTGTTAAGTTCTTCAATTCTTTTAATGCAATACAGATAGCTGGAGGAATTTACAGCAGTGTACGTGGTGCCACAGTTGAGAGGGTTTACATTTTAATAGAGTGATGGATTGAGGGTGGATCAATTGGTTCTTTCCTCAAGATTGTTTTTTCCATTGGTCTTACAGCTAAGTCCTTTCTGTTGATGTGGCTTGATCCATTTTGCCGGAATCCACTGGGGACCTTGATCTGTAATGACACAAGCATAGCCTCTTCCCCACGTTAACAGATCTGCAGGTCCTTGCCACTCTCCAGTAGTGGGATTCTTATACCAAACTATAGGTTTGTCAGTAAAATCCAAATCCCGACTCATTTGGGCAAAGTGTGTTAATGCCGGTGGTTCATTCCGGTTTGCCACAACTCTGAGATGATTCATTGTATAAAGGGCTTTCATTAGTCTATCTTGAGGGCTCACCCCCTCTTCCCCCGTTTTTTGTTTTTCTAGCAGTCCTTTTCAGGTTTGATGTGTACGTTCAATAATGGCTTGACCGGTGGAATTTCCTGGGATTCCAGCAGTATGTTTAACACCCCATAAGTTTAGAAACTTACGTGTTTTACTGGCTATATATCCTGAGCCATTATCAGTTTTTATCTCTCTTGGAACACCAAAGACTGCAAAGCAACTCCTCCAATGTCTTATGAAGTCTCGAGAACTGTCACTGGTTAAGGCTGTGGCCCAAACCATGGCTGAATAAGTATCAATAGTAACATGTATACGATTAAATCATCCAAAAGGAGCATAGACGGTGATATCTGATTGCCATACTCCTAATGGTGCCAGACCCCTGGGATTGACTCCTACTCCTAGGCCGATTTGATTCTGGCATGCAGGGCACGTGGAAACAATACCCTGAGCGTCTGATATGGTCAGGTCAAATTGCTTAGCCAGCATTTTCAGACTTTGATGAAAAAAATCGTGCGATCTTCAGGCTTGAGAAAATCTGTCAATTATTGGCCCCATAGGTATCAATAAAGGAGCTGCCACTATCTTGTCAACAATTTCATTGCCAACTGATAGGCCATCTTTTAAGCCCGAATGGCTTCGAATATGTCCAATATAATAAGCAGTTTGACGTTCATTTATCTGATGCCAGAGCCGCAGAAATAAGTTATACAGATTCTGATTAGAGATTTCTTTCAACAACGCTCTCTCTAATCGAGTGACGGCATCGACCACATAGAGGGAATCAGAGATGATGTTTAATGGGACGTCTGGCCATTTCTCGAAAGTTTTAACTAGAGCCATCAGTTCCAGCAGTTGAACTGAACTGCCTGGGGAGTGAACAGTTAGATTTTGCCATTTTCCATTCTCCCACCAAACCACTCCTGCTTTGGCTTGGATCTTACTTGCGTCGGTAAAAACAGTCAGGCCTTTAACGGGTACTGCTGATCTCAGCAGCCAGTATTCCATTTGAAATTTAACAGAAAACAATTTATGGGCCAGATAATGATTATTTATAGCTCCTGGATATGACAATAAGGCCCACTGTAATTCATCAGATTGTTGCAGTGCCCAGTTCAAGAACTCATTTGTGAGAGGAACGAAAATGACATCTGCCTCAGTCCCTGCTATTTCCAGCAGACGTTTTCTGGCCTTAACTATTATTTTCGCAATTGCCTCAAGCCTCGTGATAATTGTTTTTTGCAAATTATATGGCAAAAATATCCACTCCAAGATCCTCAATGGGTCTTTCGCTACTGAATCCGATTGCATCAAGACTGCCATTACATTCTGGTTTTGACTTATCACAGCAATGTTAATTGACAAGTCAGGATGATATCGGTGACTGTAGTTATTGACTATCTTGTTTCCTATTTTTTCTATTGCTTGGATTTGCTGCCGAGACAGTTTTCACGTACTATCAGCCTCTACTGAGCCCTTTAACAAAGGCATTAGTGGCGCAAGATCCTCATTCATGATACCACATATGGTTCGTACCCATTGGATATCACCTATTAGCTTTTGAACATCTGTTAAGTTAGCAATATCTGTTTTAATTGCCACCTTCTGAGGATAAATGCACGCATCGGTGATAATATTACCTAAATATTTCCAAGAAGCGTGCATTTGTACCTTCTCTGGCGTGATCACCAACCCGGAGATGCTTAACTGCCGGTTCACTTCTTGTAGAATGCGATGCTGGTCCAGGTCTTTTCCTGCAATCAAGATATCATCCATATAATGGTAAAATAAGACACGAGGGTATTTTTTGCGTAGAGGTGCCAGCGCCCAGGCAACATAAATTTGACAAATAGTTGGCAAGTTCTTCATTCCCTGAGGTAAAACAGTCCATTGATATCGTTTTGCTGGCTCTTGTTTGTTAATCGATGGTACTGAAAAAGCAAACTTCTCACTGTCATCCTCATGTAGGGGAATTGTGAAAAAACAGTCCTTTAGGTCAATCACCAACAGGGGCCACTCTTTTGGAAGCATTGCAGGAGAGGGTAATCCTGGCTGTAAAGCACCCATGTCCTGTATCACTGCATTAACAGCTCTTAGATCGTGTAACAGCCTCCACTTCCCTGATTTTTTAGGGATAGTAAAAATTGGTGTATTCCATGGACTGGTGGATGGCTTAATATGACCTTTCTCTAATTGTTCATTTACTAATTCATGAATGTGGGCGAGCTTTTCTTTGCTTAGCGGCCATTGATCAATCCAAACTGGTTTATCTGTGAGCCAGGTTAACTTCAGGATTGGTCACCCATCAATGGCCGCCATTAAAAATTTTCATTTGACAAACGAAAGCCCATTTGGCTTAAGGCGTCTCTACCTAAAAGCCAAACTGAAGTATTCATTACATAGAGCCTAATTTGCACACATCTATTCTCTCCGCCCTGCATGCATACCGAAATCAGGTCTGTGCTAATTTTTGTCATCTGTATTCCTCCTACTCCAACAACAGGGGTGTCTAAATTCTCTAAAGGCCAGCTTTTTGGCCAATAGGATAATGGAACAATAGTAACATCTGCTCCCATATCCAGTAATGTGTTGTACCCAACCACGTGTTCACCATTTGGATGTTGGAATACAACTGTCTGAGTGGGCTTTCCCTGTGAAAGTGGCATTGCCAGTCTTACCTCAGGTACTCCAGTGGATCAAAAACCACCGTCTCGACGCTTACGACTTCCTGCAAAAGGAAATTTAGCTCTGAAAGGAACTAATTGAGCTATTTTAGTTCCTTTAGGTATATGAACTGGTGGCTGCCAAACTTTAACCATTATTCCAATATTTCCTTCATAATCCGCATCAATTACACCGGGGAGCACAAAAATACCCTGTCGAGAGGCCGATGACCGTCCTAAAAGCAAAGCACTTAATCCATAGCCAAGGGGTCCATTAGCATTAGATGAGATAACTGTTGCCTCCGTGTTGTGGATGGTTACATCTACTGCTGTTTCCACATCCACTCCTGTGCTTCCTGCAGTGGCTGATCTGAGGCCAGCCAGGCAGCTGTTGGTGTTGAAGGGTGTTTTTGTGTCATCATGCTCGCCCTTTTTGCGCTCGTTAACCCATTTCCCTTAGGCATTGTATGTCTGGCCACTCGAGAGCGGCACTCAGTGGCTCTATGGCCAAACTTGCCACATCTGTAACAATTGCCATAAAATCTGCCATTGGACCCAGATGGCCTGGCGGAGCTGTTTGTCCATACCAACGGTCTGGACCGACACTGATTTTTCACGTGTCCTATTTTTCCACAGTTAAAGCATTTTGGCCTCCGATTTCCTTTGTGAGGTTGAACTAAAGGTTTCAATGCTGTTGCCATAGCTTCAGCTAAATGTGCTGATGATCCTACCCTAGAGCAGGCTTCTATCATGTCGACCAAAGTTGCTGTCCGCGGGAGAGCCTGCAGGATCTTTTTGCAATCATGGTTAGCATTAGCAACTGCTAAGTGTAACCCTATTTCCGCCTTTACTTCAGTTGACATGTTTGGTATACTATCCAGAGCTGCTCTTAGACGGTCTAAAAAGGTCATAAAAGGCTCATTAGGTTTTTGTATAATAGTTGTATATGAGGGAACTGGCACCCCCATGTCAGGAACAATCTTAAATGCTTGACGAGCCAGCGTCTGTGTTTGCTGCAAGATAGCTTCATTCAGTCGGGCTTGTACCTGAGGGTCAGCAAACGGTCCTTTACCCAACATCATATCTGCTGTGACGACTCGCCGCGGATCTCCCTGTTGTAAGTCCATATTTTCTACTACTGCCAGATCAACTCTTTTTTCCCATTCAGACTCCCATAGTAATACCTGAGTGGGCTTCAGGAAAGTTTCTGCTAGCTTCCGGCAGTCAAATGGAGTCATTAATCCACTGGCGAAAATATGATCCAATAACGTTTGAATGTATGGGTTGGACAAGCCATATTGCATTACAGCTTTCTGGCCTTCCCTTACCAACTTCCAATCCAAAGGTGCCCATTGTCGTTTTCTTTGTGCTACTATTACTGGAAAGGCTTGTGGAATAAATTCTCCTTCAATTCCTGCATCACATATGAGGCCTCTCCATTTCTTAGCCGGATCATAGTCATCTGGCTGGGGGTCTCTGAGTACCTGTGGGGATGAAACTTTAATCTTTGGTTTGGTTAATTCATTAATTCGTTCCAACAGTTGATTAGCTGTTGCTTTTGGTTTTTCCATCAGTTCCTCCAAATGGGCCAAAGTGTGTTTCATATCTTCTCCGTGTCGTATTAATTCTTCCTTTAATAATTGTCTTTGTTGATCTTTCCCTTCACTAGATGTTGGGGGTGATGATGGAAGAGGAATACACTCAGGGATTGATGAGCTCAGGGGCAATGGCATATCCACAGTGTCATTTGTAAAACGTACCTTTCGTTCTCTGCCAGGTACTCCTTCAGACATAGCAGAAGGATGGGATGGGGCAGAATGGCAAAGGGTGGGTGGGAGGGGAGGAGAAGCAATGCACGTATTCGGCTCCTGGAACGGTGCTCTAGGGGGTTCTGGGGGAGGTGGGCTCACATCCATGCTCTCCTCTTCTAGAGGTGGAGCCGAGGGTATTATGACATTATCCCCTCCAAAGAGTCTCTTAGTATTTTCTTCTAGAGGTGGAGCCGATGGTACTATAAAGCCACCGCCGCCAAAGAACCTTTTAGCATCCACCGGGAACGCAGATGGTACAGCAGCTTCTGCTTTCATGGCAGCAGTGGCAGCACGCTCAGCTTCTAGCTGATGTATAATGGATGACACCGATTTACACAAGCCCATAGCATTATTCAACATGTCTCCTAGGTTTTCCCAGTGTCCCTTTTCATATACTTCTTGGGGGGAAACAAAGAGACCTACTTCCTGTCTCCATCTTACAAGTCTTAGCAAATCCTCTCTTTCATAATTGAATCCTTTCTCAGCAAGGATATGCTGGAGAGTGTCAATAGGATTTTCCTCTTTGCTTATCATTTTTTCCCATTATATCACTTTACTCAGATCACTTGCCTTTTCAAGCAGGAATCCAAGTGCTTTTCTGCTGACGGTTCTTAATCCAACCAATCCGGCAAATCACATCGGGGTCACCAAATGTTGTAGTAGTGCAGGCAATATTCACTCAAAGACGTAGAGAGTCTAAGTAATGCACGTGCAGAGACATACAGGGGCAATGTAGTACAAACACCAGAGTTGACTCAAAGCCACCCTTTCTTTGCTAGCTACCTCCTTATATGCTGCTTCTGCCCATGAGATCACCCAGGGCCCAACTGATTAACTTGCAGCACCTGTTTCTGAAGTAGCATGCCAGCTGCATTAACTTATCCCTACCATCTTTATTCAAGCTGGCTGGTCCAAGCTACATCTGTGCCTACAACACACACACCATCAACAAAACTTATTAACATACTTAACAAAGATATTGGCAACCAAAAATAAGCAAAGGGATAGGCAAAACTCATAAATCCTTATTACAAGCTCTGGGTGTATATTAGCCAGACTTAAGTGAGTTAACTAGACAGAACAGTAACTGTGTAGCAGTAACTGGACTGCGCAATCAGCCCAAATACGACCAACTCGTTTTGTTAGCTTCCAGTTAAAGGTTTTGCATGTGAACGTCTCCCACAATTTATAGGTCCCACACGGGACATCTCCCAGCGAATTACGGACCCCCAATGCTGATGACTGGTCCCGGTCCCAAGTGGGACTAACCCACACAAAATAAAGAATATTTCTGTGATGGTCCTTGTCTGCGCCTGCAGTGATCCGGTAGGGTGAGGAGGCCCTCCAGGAAATCCTGGGGTGCACCTAGGGAGTCCTGTTCCTTACCGGGTCCTGCAGCCAAGTAGAGAGGGTCCCATCTGGAGTGCCAAATTGATGCTGTGAAGAAGCCAGTCAGGACTCAATAGTCAATTTGACTATTAAGCAGGTATTCTTTATTGCAGCACTGGGGAACACAGGGGATTTCTCCACCAAACTTGCCCACCTCAGCCTTTGGATTTTCAGTTTATATTTAAAGCAAATATGAATATTCATCACATTTCCAGGAAAGGGCTCACCCATAGTCCCATCCTGGTCCACCCAAGTTACAACTCCATCACGCTTCTTTCGGTGTCCTCTTGCTTCCTTCAGGGGTCATTAGGGATCGCTGCTGGATTAAGATCCAAACTTTCCTTGTGATGTATCTTTACTCCTGGGTCCTTGGACAGGATGAAAAGTGGCCTAAAAGCTCTGACATCCCAGATAACAGTTTTGTTTAGGGCTAGGCAGGCCTTGTAATTATCAGTGGTGTACAATATCCAAATGTTCAAGTGTAGAACTAACATAATAGCTTCGCCATAATAATTTTGTTTAGATACATACCAGCCTTGAAACTATCAGTGCTAAGCAATAGTAACTTTGTTTAGGTACATACCAGCCTTGGAACTATCAGCGCTAAGCAATAGTTATGTTACAAGAAATAGCTATGTCATTCTAATAGCTCTGTTTGTGAGCTTATAAGGCTAGCAATTTCATAAAACTATATATGTGATTTTCTAACTAATATTGTAAGTTTTAATAAGCAAACTTCCATAACCTAAACTTATCTATCTACCTATGAATCACCATGATGTCCCTGGTTCATCTTTATCCTCTGCTTGACGAGCTGATTTTTTTGTGTATTTCTTTTTCTGTATAGAGGCAACTGATACTGGCACAAATTGACACTCTGATTTAACAGCAATTATATCAGTTGTATGGGTTTGGGTAGCTGCAGTTATAGCAGCAACATCTGCTGCTGGGGTTATAGCAGTAACCATGTCAGTTGTCTGGGTTTGAGTATCCACAGTTGTATCTTTGACAGTCTCGGTTTGAGTATCCACAGTTGTAGCAGCAGCAGTCTGAGTTTGAGTGGCCACAGCTGTAACAGCGACATCTACTGCTGGAGTCTGTAGGCACAGATGTAGCTTGGACTAGACAGCTTGAATAAAGATGGTAGGGATAAGTTAATGCAGCTGGCATGCTACTTCAGAAACAAGTGCTGCAAGTTAATCAATTGGGCCCTGGGTGATCTCATGGGCAGAAGCAGCATATAAGGAGGTAGCTAGCAAAGGAAGGGTGGCTTTGAGTCAACTCTGGTGGTTGTATTATGTTGCCCTTGTACGTCTCTGCACGTGCATTACTTAGGCTCTCTACGTCTTTGAGTGAATATTGCCTGCACTACTACAACAGGAGTCGGGTCAGCAAGTGGTTCTGGCACAGCTGATTTGGCAGCAATGTTTGCTAACAAAGTGGGGGCAGCAACTGTGTTAGAGATGGGTTCATGTGTTCTCCCAATCTTTAGAGGTAAAAAGTTCTTCAGACACCTGCCCATGTTCCATATGCCCCTCCTCACGTAGCTATCCAACCTCACAATTCTCAAAAAACCAAATTTTACAATCCTAACTGAGATGAAAACCTTTTCCAAGAGGCAAAACATAGTAATTAGAACATCTTAAGTGTGATTGTTGAAATCCATTAGAGGCACCTTGAAGGAATAAGGGTAAGTAACACAGTGGGAGAGATTATACCCCTCAATCTTTCCCATTGAGTGCCATTATTAAGTTCTGGGAGAAAATGCAGAAGAAACAACAAAGCCATGTACATGTTCCAACCCAGCTTAATAGCCCACAACACAATCATATCATAAGCCAATCCCACTCAGTGCAGCAGAACGAGAATTTTCATACATGTTCCACAGAGGGTAAACAAAATCATAGAGAATACATGATGAGACATGTAATACCACCATACAAGCATATCAACCAACATTGTGACCAGCAACTGCACGTGCATTACTTAGAGTCTCTACGTCTTCGAGTGAATATTGCCTGCACTACTACAACAGTGTGTGAGTGTGTATGTGTGATTGAGACATGCAACTAAGCACGAAGCGAGTGTGGAGTCCTGATACTCCATGAGGGATACTGCCAGAGAAAGACAAAGCGAATGATAATACTATAATTTGTTTGTTGGATTGTCTGTGAGATGATAACAATTTATTTGTCATTACTATTAATATTGATAATAATCCTTGTTATATGTGCAATGTTGAGTCTGAAATATTATGGTTGGGAAATACTCTGTATCATTTGTCCTGAAGACTTTTTAGCTAAATAGCATTTGAGCCTTAATTCTTCTCCTAAATATGATTATTTAATTGGACATCACTCAGGAGTTAAGCCCAGCTGCCCCCAACCACCCAGAATTGTCTGAGATTGGTTGGAAAGGAGGAGGGTTTAACTACTGCCAAAATAATTACAATCTAACCGAAGACTGTGACATTAAATTGATGTGGACCTTAAATTGGACTAGAATATTAATTGGAGTAATGGTTTCCATAGTTATTATCATTATCTATTTTTATATTTACAAATACTCTTTGACAAGCTGTCTGATGCTGTCTGATGTTGTTTGAACTAGATAGCTTTGCATGGGTGGAAACCCAGAATTAAAGGTGATTTTTAAGGAGTTTAGAGTTTTAAGGAGGCCTGAATGAGGCGGAAGTTAGTTGTTTGTGGAAATTAAGTGCAAGGGTTGTAAAGGCCAGAAAGGAGCTGAGTTAATTGTGAATTACTGCTTGTAACATAGAGGAGCATTGTATGGAGAATATGATGAGAGTGGTAACGGCTGTACTGGTTCGGAAAAAGGCAGAGAAAAAGAAAAAAGAAAGTTGAAAGTGATATAGGAGGGTTTTGTGGAAGTGATAAAGAAGAGTTTTGTGACAGGTTAGGATGGAATAACAATGGAGAAGAGGAAATAAGGAAGGTGACAGGAGCAGTAGTGGCTGCATTGGGTTGGAAAGGAATCAGAGAAGAAGGATGAAGAGGAGTTGGAAATGATGTAGGAAGATTTGGTGAAAATAGTACTAGAAGTTATAGTGGAAATAATGGAGGGGGTTTCATAAAAATGGTAAGAGAGAGTTTCGTGGCAGGATAGGACCGAATCAGTGTTTGTGCTGTAAACAGGAGGGGCATTGGAAGAAGGAACATCCAAAGCTTTTAAAGGACACTAGAAGGATAGCCTCTACTGAAGTTAATTGGCAGGGATCTGGGAATCTACCCTGGTGGATCCACTGGAGGAAAAGTGGGGTTAGATTTTTAATTGATACTGGTGCTCTTTTCTGTTTTGAGTTATTGCCCATAAGCAAAGACTTTATAAAAATAGTGGGAGTGACTGGCCAACAGAAAAGGACATTCTTTTGTGAACCTCTCAAATACAAATTAGAGAAACAAATTGGAATACACAAATTTTTATATATTGCAGACACTCCTAAATCCCTGTTGGGATGAGACTTATTAGAACAATTGGAAGCAAAAAAAAAAAAATTTAAACAAGGGGAGATATTATTTAAAGTAAAAGAACATCAACTAATTGATATCCTGAGCCTAAATAAAATAACTCCTGCTAAAACTACTGGAGTGACAACAGTCTTCAAAGAAATTGTTAATCAGGTATATCCAGGAGTAAGGGCCTCAGGAATTCCAGGGAGAAATAAAAATGCTCCCCTGATAGTGATTGAACTTAAGGAAGGTGCCACCCCTGTTCGAAAGAAACAGTATCCATTGAGACTGAAAAATCAAAAAGGAATAGAAAATCCAATGAATTATTTTATAAAGTATGGACTCTTGATAGAATGTCAATCAGAATTTAATCGAGTCATGCAAGACCTCAGAGCAATAAACAATATTTCTGAAGACATAGATCTGGTAGTATCTAACCCTTACACCCTGCTTACAAAACTTAAGGGGAATCAGATCTGGTTTACAGTGTTAGACTAGAAAGATGCTTTCTTCAGCCTGCCTTTAGCCATAGAAAGTCAAAAGTTGTTTGCATTTCAGTGGGAAAGTCCTACTTCTGGATGGAAAACCCAGCTTACCTGGACTTGGACCTCAAGAATTTAAAAACAGCCCAACAATCTTTGGAAATCAATTGGCATGAGAATTAGAAATTGGAGAAGCTCCCTCTAAGGAGAAACTCTCCTGCAATATGTAGATGACTTGCTGATAGCAACTGAAACAGAATCAGACTGTATCCAGTGGACTGTAAGCCTAGTAAATTTTCTTGGACTAAATACTGAGTTTCTCAACAGAAGGCCCAGATGGTTCACCGGCAAGTGACCTACCTGGGATATGAAGTCTCTGGAGAACAACGAGAATTGAGACCTGAGCGAAAGGAGGCTGTTTGTAAGACTCCACTACCTGGAACAGTGAAGGAACTCAGAACCTTCCTGGGAATGGCAGGTTGGTGCCGACTGTGAATCTATAAATATGAGATAATAGTAAAGCCTCTCTATGAACTTTTGAAAAATTGCCCTGCCAAATTAGTATGGACAAAAGACTCAAAATGCTTTTGATGTTCTGAAAAAGGAACACGAGAGCCCCAGTCTTGGGATTGCCAGATATTACAAAACCCTTCTGGCTCTTTTCTCATGAAAAACAGGGCATTGCCTTGGGAGTTTTGGCCCAACGTCTAGGGCCTCATAAAAGAGCTGTGGCCTACTTCTCTAAACAACCAGATGAAGTAAGCAAAGGCTGGCCAGGATGTTTATGAACTGTGGCTACTGTAATACTGAATACTGAGGAAGCTCGAAAATTTACTCTAGGCTAAAAGATGACAGTGATGGTCTCTCACACTTTATCAGCTGTTCTGGAGCAAAAAAGAAATCACTGGCTTTCCCCATCCAGATGTTTGAAATATCAAGCTATCTTGGTAGAATCTGATGATGTTGCAATAGAAGTCACTAACATTGTGAACTCAGCTTCTTTCCTTAGTGAAACAACTACCGAGCCATTGACCCACGATTGCCTGGAAGATTTTTGTATTTTCCAGCAGATCAGACCTTAAGGAGGAGCCTTTGGATGATGCTCACGATTCCTGGTTCACAGATGGTAGCAGATTCGTCCATTGAGGTACTCATAAAGGTGGGTATGCAATAACCACCACTGACAAGGTAATAAAATCTGCATATTTACCTGTTAGAACATCTGCTCAGAAAGCAGAAATCATTGCCATAACCAGAGCATTAGAACTGGAAAAAAGGGAAAAAGATAAATATATGCTTTTGCAGTTGTACATGCCTATGGAGCAATCTGGAAGGAACGTGGACTTTTGACCAGTCAAGGAAAGCAAATTAAACATGCAGAAGAACTACTTCATCTTCTGGAAGCTGTGCAATTACCAGCCGAAGTTGCTATTATGCATTGCCATGGATATATGAGAGGTAACACTGATGCAGAAAAGGGTAACAGATTGGCTGATATTGAGGCTAAGCAGGCAGCAGAAAGAGAATGTAAAGTCCAAATTTCAACTTTAATCCCAACTAACAAAAACAGCGAACTAGATGATCAAAAGTGTTAAATATTCCAAATTGGATCAGGAACTAATGGCAGGCCTATTGTCGTGGTTTGGCCTAGCTAGCACAGCAGCACCACGACAGTCTCTCGCTCGGTGCCCCAATTCACCCCCACCCTCATTAGGATGGAGGAGGCCCCAGTGAAATGGGAGTAAAAAGATAAGCAAGGTTGTTGTGGAGTAAGACAAGGGAAAGGAGGACTCGCTGCCAATTACGGTTCCAGGCAAAACAGACTCCAGTACTCGACTTAGAGAGGAAAGTAGGAAAGTTTATTCTACAAGAAACAGAACGGAATAAAAGCAAAAAAGGAGTAGGATGATGAGAAAACTACAACCAGCACTTTAAGATCTCCCTCCCCCATCCCTCCTTTCTTCCTGGGCCCAACTCACTGCTCCTGATATCTCTACCTCCTTCCCCCTCAATGACTCAGGGGGGCAGGGAATGGGGGACGTGGTCAGTCTCTCACAGATGGGCTCTGCCACTTCTGTCTTCTCAGATGAGGATGACTCCTGGCATTCTTCCCCTGCTCCAACATGGGGTTCCTTCCCCGGGACACAGTCCTTAACGACCTTCTCTGGTGTGGATTGTTCCCAACAGCTGCGGCTTCTGTCGATACAGGGTCCCTCACACGGGACGCAGTCCTTGGTGAATATCTATATTCTTTGCCACGGTTGCAGTTTCTGCAGTTACAGGGTCCCTCTCTTGGGACAAGGCCTCTTCTGGGCATAAGTTTAATGAACTTCTTTGTCGTGGGTTCCTTCCCACAGTTATAACTGTGGATATTGGGTCCCTTCCTCAGGATGCCTGCTCCAACCATAGTGATAAAGGGTCCCTCCTTCGGGACACGACCTCTTCCAGTCATAGTTTTAAAGAAGAAAATCACTACCCCTGGCTCGGGGTCTGCAGTGAAGTGGTTGGGTCCCCACCCCGGGACATGGCCTCCTCTGGCCATAGTCACTGTCCCTGGCTCGGGGCCTTTAATGAAGTGAATTGCTTCCCCTGGTCTGGGGCCAGCTTTAGCAAAATGAGTCTCTGCCCCTGATATGGGGTCATTAACGAAATGAGTCTCTACCACTGATGTGGGGTATTTAAAGAAATGAAAATAAATCTCAACTTCACCAGCCCTCTCTGTAGAATGCAGGGGAGTCTCTGCTCCAGCACACCTCCTCCTCTCTTTCCTCACTGACCTTGGAGTCCGCATGGTTGTTTCTCTCACTGTTCCTACTCCTTGCACCACCAACAACCAGAAGAAGAAGGGGCAGAAGAAGGAAGAATATGGAGGAAGAAGGATGAAGAAACCTCCTCCTCCGGCTTCTTCTTAAAAAGTGATCATGGAGGCGTCTAATTGGCTCAGCCCTAGAAGTGGGTCTGGCTTAGAGCTGGGGAGAGTTGTGAGCAACTTCTTACAGGAGGCATCTTTACAGCCCCTTCCCCCTTACCAGAAAAGGCTGTCATGTCAAAGCATGACACCAACACATTTTTCTCAATCTCTTTAGCAGAAGAGTGCTGGCCTCAGTTTGCTTTCACTTGGAGAGGGGTGCAGTATACTTGGAATTGACCGCCCCAGGGGTGGAAACACAGCCCCACCATCTGCCATGGACTGATCCAGGCCACACTGGAGAAGGGCAAGGCCCCAGAACATGTGCAATACATTGATGACATTGTGGTGTGGGGAAACTCAGCAGTGGATGTCCTTGATAAAAAAGGATGAAAATTATTCAAATTATTCTAAAGACTGGCTTTGCCATTAAACAAAGTAAAGTTAAGGGACCTGTGCAGGAGATCCAGTTTTTAGGAGTAAAATGGTAGGATGGATGTCGCCATATCCCAGTAGAGGTGATAAACAAGATTGCAGCCATGTCTCCACCAACTAACAAAAAGGAAACACAAGCTTTCCTAGGTGTTGTGGGTTTTTGGAGAATGCACATTCCGAATTGCAGTATGACTGCGAGCCCCCTCTACCGCGTGACATGGAAGAAAAATGATTTTGAATGGGGTCCTGAACAGCAACAAAGTTTTGAACAAATTAAATAGGAGATTGTTCATGCGACGGTGCTTGGGCCAGTCCGGACAGGACCAGATGTTAAAAATGTGCTTTACACAACAACAATACACTGCCAGAAAACGAGCAGCAGTATGCTCTGTTCACCGATGGGTCCTGCTGCCATCCAATTAGCTTTAGACATTGTTGAATGAGAAAAAAGGCCAAGAATCTGCCTCTACACTGATTCGTGGATGGTGGCAAATGCTCTGTGGTGATGTCTACAGCAATGGAGACAGAACAACTGGCAAACAACAGGGCAAACCCATCTGGGCTGCTTCACTATGGCAGGACATCGCTGCTCGAGTGGTGAAGCTAGTTGTGAAGGTGTGACATGTAGATGCTCATGTACCCAAAAAACCAATCCACAGAAGAACATCAGCATAACCAGCATGTTAACAAGGTTGCCAAGATTTCTCATATAGATCTGGATTGGCAACACAAGGAAGAGTTATTTTTAGCTCGATGTGCCCATGATACCTCAGGTCACCAAGGAACAGATGCCACCTGTAAATGGGCTCATGATTGAGGGGTGGACTTTACCTTGGACATTATTGCACAGGTTATCCATGAGTGTGAGATGTGCTGCAATTAAACAAGTCAAACGTTGGAAGCCCACATGTTATGAAGGGTGATGGCAAAAATATAAATACGAAGAGACCTGACAGATTGATTACATTACACTGCCACAGACCCGCCAAGGCAAACGCCATGTGCTCACAATGGTGGAGGCGACCACTAGCTGGTTGGAAACATATCCTGTGTCTCATGTCACCACCCAGAACACTATTCAGTTCCTTGAAAGGAAAGTTCTCTGGCAACATGGCACCCCAGAAAGAATTGAATCAGACAATGGGACACACTTCTGAAACAACCTCATAGATGCCTGGGCCAAAGAGCATGGCATTGAATGGGTTTATCACATCCCCTATCACGCACGAGCCTCTGGGAAAACTGAACGATACAATGGATTATTGAAGACCACACTGAGAGCAATGGAGAATGGAACTTTTAAACATTAGGATACACATTTGGAAAAGACCACCTGGTTAGTCAATTTCAGAGGATCTGTCAATTGATCTGGCCCTGCCCAGTCAGAACTCTTGCATACTGTAGAAGGGGAAAAAGTCCCTGTGGAACACATAAAGATATATTATGGAAGGCAGTCTGGGTGTGTCCTGCCTCAGGTAAAGGCAAACCCATCTGTCGAATTATTTTTGCTCAGGGACCTGGGTACACTTGGTGGCTGATGTGCAAGGATGAGGAGACTCAATGTGTACCTCAAGGGAATTTGATTTTGAGAATAACTTGTGAACTAAATTGTATAATGATAGCTGTTGAATGTCACTATTCCTATAGTTGCTCTGTGCCGTTTACTAATGTTGCAGGAAGAACTTTCCAGACCATTGAAGAATGGACTTGAATGTACAACACACGAAATGATGAAGAGTGAACCTGTGTTCAGGAACTCCTTCAAAACCAAAGCCTTCACAGATCGTGAGCATTACGCATGTTGAATAGACCAGCCGCAAACTCCTGATACCGCATGAGATGATTCGCCTTATATGCACATCAATCTCCCTCGCAGTGAAGCATTTACAATGAATGAGGACCCAGAGTTATGACAGGAATGTCAGAGGGATAGTCCATTGCCGCGAAGTTTTCAGCTCTTGGCCTGAAAAAACCAGCCTCGAAGCCTGAAACCAGGCTCGAAGCCTGAAAAATGAACCAGACTCGAAGTCTTGAAACCAGGCTCAAAGCCTGAAAAATGAACCAGACTCTAAGTCTGAAAAACCCAGGCTCGAAGCTTGAAACCAGGCTCGAAGCCTGAAAAACCCAGTCTCGAAGCCTGAAAAACCAGCTCCAAGCCTACTTCATGCGGCGATCAACCCAGGGTCCGATTCTCAGCTGGATGGGAAGAAATCAGTCCTACTCGATGTGAGTGATAGCAGAAATCTTCTCTTTATTAAAAGCAGGCTCTAACTTATATATCCAGCAGCTTCAAAGCTAGCTCAGCAACAGCAGCTAATACATTACATTCTTATGTTCATCCTACTTGCGGTTTCTGCGATAAGCAAGCTCCCTCACATTTTCCCATCTTGTTTTTCTCCGAAGTTGTTTTCCACCTTGAGCTGTTAGCTCGTTAGCTGAAAAGAGCCCGACCTTGAAGGAGCAGAAAGCGGCCTGCTGCCTGCGCTGACTGCGTGACAGCAACTGCTTTAACCATGACTCTGACTCTGGTCTTGATTGTGCATTAAATTCATATAACTAGAACTCAGATTGCCTTGCCCCATCAGGCCTAACATTATACCCTGGGATCCATGTCCATGCTCCCTCATTTTTTCTCCACAGTCCATGAACTGAGAAAATAATACACCTCCGTGTGTGTCCATGTTTTTGGGAGAGGAAGTATGATGGTAGATGATTATGATGTGTAAACCTAGACATGACGTATATGGTATAGAATAATAGGTAGAATGTTCTGGTTTGAGCTAGGATAGAGTTAATTCCTGTGAGGAACCAGGAAAGGATATATCCTGAGCAGCTGTCCCAGGCTAGCCAGTAGGTATTCAATACCATCCTAATGCCATGCCCAGTATATAGGTGGGGAGCAAGCCAGAAGGAGCTCTCTTCCGGGGTTGCTGAAGACGACGGGAGACAAGCCCACCCTGTATTGCAACAAGTCTCAACTTTATTTGCAAAGATACAACTCTTTTATAGATACAATAATCAGGCTCGTACATATTGGAAAAGCTAAGCTCATCATTGGTTCCCAGTTAGATGCAAACCCTCCCTTCCTGTTTCAACATACTTTGGATGCTTGTGGCTGATCAACTCAAACTAAGCTCCTGTTTTCTCATCCTGTTATCATACAACTCTCTTGCTCTCACGTCCTTGAGCAAGAGTCCAATATCTTATCGCTTAATGCTTACTGTCTAACCAGCTGTATTCTATCATGTCCTCTTTCCTCTAGCCAAGTCTCCACAAAACTCCCCACATTTCCCCTGTTTTGTTTTTGGACAATGATATTAGCCTACCACACCCTCTCAAATGTTCTTTCTATTGTCCGTTGAATACAATTTATAAAACAGGGAAACACTAACAATACAAATAAAACAATACCCATAAAGCCAATTCCATACATTATGACATTTCGCAACCAAGGGCCTATTCCCCATCCCTTAAGCCATCCTTCAAGTCCTAATCCCTCTTCTTGTTTCAACTGATGTAATCCCTGTTGAAGTGCTTTCAGTTTGGCATGTATCAAGGTGGAGTGGTCCGACAGGTTCATACAACACATGCCCTCAAATTCTTCACATCCATGTCCGTGGGCTAGTAATAAAAAGTCTATGGCAGCTCTATTTTGTAACACCGCATGATTTACACTTTGAACGTCAGCTGTTAACATACCAATCATTTCTGAAGTTTAATTTACCTCATCTTTAGTCCAACATCCTAACTGTTTAGCCAAGTTCATGGCCTTATTGGCTGCTCCTCCTGGCAAAAGGGTGGCAACTATGACTTGCTTCAGTTCACTCCAAAATCGTGGGGGACCAATATCAGTACAATCAAACTCATAATAACTACGTTTTTTGCGGGAGCTATTATTATGGTCAGCAAGCTGCATTAGTGTGATTAAGTTAGGGTGGGATAAAGAGAGTTCCCCCAAATAACAGGGTCCACCCGGGGGATTTACTGGTATTCCGTTCCAGGCCCTTTCTCCGCAGATTAAAAATATACCCGTGGGCAATTTCTTCGGTGATGTAATACTAGAGACATTACAGGTGGAATACAATTGCTTAAATACCGTTTCTGACTTCAAAGAAGAGTCTAAGGTGGCCCAATATTTTCGATTTCTATTAAAGTCATGGATATCCCGTGACATAAAACTTATCCAATTTCCCCCAGTTCCATTAGTACCACAGCTTGCATTGGCACTTCCAAACAAGTATTTTTCCTCAGGGGGTGAGGCTAATGTGGTATTAAGGGACTTAATTATCTCACATGGACGTTTCCCGTTCGAATGATCGTGATCATCGCTAATTGTGTTCAGCCCTGTCCTATTACACAAGGTGTTATTGTCTACTAGTCCACAAAATTCCTCCAAATTCCACACGGGCAATCCTATCAAACACGTTTTAAAAGGATTAGTAACCCCTCCCAAACTAAGACAAAGGGATGATTGACCAGTTTGATTAGCAAAGGTTATCCAAATATTATCTCTAGGCTGATTAAAATGCGTCAAGCTGTTAGCAATTATAGTTACACTAAAATCTATGATTATAACAAAACATCTCATTATTCATCAAATTCACTGTCTTTTTGTTATGTAACTTTCAGTCTTTTGATTGTTAGCCAGTCCTCCAATGACCACAAGACGAGGGTGTATTTATTCTCCAATCTCTTCCTGTCCTTTTTCGTCAGATGGTTTGATCTCCGCAGCTTCAAGGACAGCTCTTGTCCACCTGGCTGGCACCCAAATGGATCCTGTGGGAGAATCAACACACAAATATCCACGTCCCTAGTATAATACTTTGGCCGGAGGCTGCCATATCCCTGGTTTAGGGTCACGATATTTAACCCATATTTCTTTCTTTCTCTCCTTTTGTGCCTTTGGATTATGATGTATTATTACAGGTGGTAGCTTCCGTTCCCCAAACACACACAGGTGGTTCATAACAAATAAGGCCTTTAACAATTTCATATGTGGGTCTTTAACATCCCCATTATTCACCAAGATATCTTTTTAGAGTCCCATTAGCTCTTTCTATTATGGCCTGTCCTGTGGGGGAATGGGGAATCCCTGCTACATGTTTAACTCTCCATTGCCTCATAAACTGTTCTATGCTTCTACTTATATAGGCCGGCCCATTGTCTGTCTTTATTTTCTGAGGAATTCCCATTATTGCAAAACAACTATATAAATGATGCTCCCCATGTATGGCCCTCTCCCCTGTCTGTGCTGTTGCCCAAACGAATTTGCTCCATGTGTCTATGGTTACATGCACATATTTTAGTCTTCCAAACTCTGCCACATGAGTGACATCCATCTGCCAAACTTCATTTACAGATAATCCTCTACGGTTCACCCCCAAGCCTAAGCCAACACCTCCATTGTGATGGCTACAAATGGGGCAAGCTCTAACAATAGCCTTTGCATCCTTTAGCGATAATTGAAACTCTCGGTGTAAGCCCCGTGCATTCTGATGAAACAGGGAGTGCGCTTCTCTGGCTAGTATCTGTTTGGACAGAGGCATGTTATGTGTCACTGTAACCAGCTTATCTGCCCTAGCATTACCTTCTCCCAGCCCAATGGCTCCTGATATGTATAATGGCATAAACATGCTCCCTAAGCTTTATTGCCTTCTGCAGCTGTATTAATAATTCAAATAGTCTGGGATTCTGCACTTCCTTAATGGAGGCGTCCTCGATTCTCTCTACGATACCTGCGACATATAACGAGTCTGTAACCACATTCAGGGGCCCTTTCAGGTTCATCATGGCCCATACTACTGCCAACAGTTCCAAGGTTTGTAATGTGTCTTTCTCTTCTGCTTTTATTAGTTGGTGCTTCCACTCCCCTTCCTCTTGCCAGGTTATTGCCACCATTCTAGACTTTCTTCCTGCATCCGTGTATGCTGTCAACACATCCGTGATGGGAGCCGGCTCTCGTTTGGGTTGTACTAGCCAATTCCATTTTCCTAGCCATTGTAATGGTGCTTTTATTATTTTGTCTGTTGCTACTATACTGCCGCCACCTAAGAGCACCTCCTGAAGGTCTTCTGTATTGTCTAAATACCATTGTAAAGAGTCCTTTTTCATTGGTATCCTTATCGTATGCGGCTCAGCAACAGTTACTTGTAATGCTCTTTCACGACCCTTTTTTATTAGTCCCACCAACATTTCAATCTTTTGAAAAAGGGTTTTTGTTTGTTGTAAGGCTGGGGAAATCCATTCTAGAACCCATATCTCCCCTGTTTTCTTTTGAGATTGTGTCAAGGCCCCAAGCAAATACTTTGTGCTATACCAGATGGTTAAGTCAATAGGTAAGTCAACATCGCGACGTCAGACCTGGCCTTGTATAACACAGTCCATAATTTGTTGAAGCGCATCCTGAAGCTCTGGTGTTACTTGTATTTGACGCGTGGGGTTGGTTCCTTTCAAAAGTGGTTGTAGTTTTTCTAACAACTCATTGGGTATTCCCACTATTGGCTTTAACCATTGTAGATCCCCTAAGAGCTTCTGAGCATCATTCAGCATCTTTATTTGTAGTCGGAGCTGTAGCTTCTGTGGTACTAGGAGCTGTTCTGATAAAGACCATCCAAGATATTTCCATGGAGCTGTACGCTGAACCTTTTCTGGAGCTATCACAAGGTGGCATTGAGCCAGTGCCTGTCGAATCTCCTCCACCTGTTATTCCGTAAATGGTGCAGGCTGAGAAAATAGGATATCATCCATGTAATGGTAGATGATAACGTTAGGCCATCGTTGTCGAAGGGGTTGTAAAGCTGTGTCAACATACAGTTGACAGATAGTTGGGCTGTTACGCATGCCTTGGGGCAAAACTGTCCATTGAAAACGATGGTCGGGATCTTCTCTATTTATTGCAGGCAAGGTAAAAGCAAACCGTTGTGTACCCTGCTGATGTAAGGCAATGGTAAAAAAGCAGTCCTTTAGATCTATGACTAACAGTGGCCAACCCTGTGGAATCATAGCCGGACTGGGTAGTCCTGGCTGCAATAGGTTCCATTTGTTCATTTACTGCACGTAGGTCATGTAACAAATGATACTTGCCAGATCTCTTTTTAATAACAAATATAGGAGTGTTCCACGGGCTTGTAGATAACTTTAAATGTCCTTGGGCAAGTTGCTCTTGCACTAACTCATGCGCATGCTGAAGACTTTCCCTTTTTAAAGGCCATTGCTTAACCCATACTGGCTCGGCTGTTTTCCAGGTAATAGGAAGTGGGAAAGTCCATGCAACAGCCATTATGCCAAAGGGTGCTCATTTGTTAGGACCATTCCTATCTGGGCTAGTATGTCTCGACCAATAAGACACTGCACAGTTGGAGGCAGCTGCACAACAGAAAAACTAGCAGTTATGGTTTTCTCATCCACATGAACCAAGATGGGTGGAGAGCAACTAGCCAGAGTAAGTCCTCCTACCCCAGTCACAGTAGTTGCTGCCGGTTGCAGGGGCCAGTGTTGTGGCCAACATCTTGGGCTGATAATGCTGGAATCTGCTCCTGTGTCCAATAATCCCATCAAGGATCTTTTTTGTCCTTGAAATTCAAGGTCTATTTTGCGTCTAGGCCTTTCACTGAGATCCATAGTCAACAGTGTAAGTCCTCCTGTGGAGCCAAATCCCCCTTCTCCTCTTAAGTCCTCTTTTATTGGTCTTATTCCTTTTGACATTTGTTCCAATGGTATTAATTGCGCAATTCTCTGATTTTTCATAATTCGTATTGGTGGAAAGGGGGTGTGGGCCATGATCATAATTTCTCCCAAATAATCTGCATCAATAACTCTGGGGAGAAAAAAGAGTGCAAGCATGGTAGTTGACGAACGTCCTAACAACAATGCACCCACTGCTCGTCCCCCTATAGTGATTGGACCTTTCACTCCGGTGGGTATCTTCTGTGGGCTTGTTGTCATAATGGTAACATCTACTGCTGCTGCCAGGTCCATTCCGAGGCTCCCACTTGTGGCTGGCTGGAGGCAGCTGCTGACATCTGTTGAGCTGCAGCAGTGACTTGTGTCTGAGCGCAGCCACTGTGGTTCGACGTGCTCAAAGTGGAGTTTCCCGACCTGCGACGACACGCCCCGGTGTTGTGATTGTCCGTTTGGCATTTTTGGCACCAGAAATGTCCCATTCCACCACACCGGTAACACTTTATTCGTCCACTTGAAGAGCCCCTTTGAGTGGTTATAACGGATGCTTGAAGGGGTGCAAGGGCAGCTAACACCTGATTCTGAGTTGCTTTCACCTGCTCCTTTAATCCTAATCCCAATTGCTTAATAGCTTCCACGAGAAAAGCTTGTTGACCTGTCGGGACCTGGGCTATACACTCTAAAGCGTCTTCAATTGACCAATTAGCTCCTAACGTACTCGGTACTGTCCTGGTAGCTGGATTACAATTCTGTAGGGCACACTGTTTTAGCAAGGCGCCACACATATAATCCAGAACTCCAGCCCTCTCTATGGCGGAGGCAACTTTATCAATAAAGGTCCCAAACGTTTCATCCCGACCTTGTTTGATTCCCATATATATTGGCACTCCACCTGGATCCTTTACCTTTTCCATAGCCACCCTTACTAATCGCAAAGCCTCTCTACACTTATCAGGCCCTATCAAAGCCTGAGCCTCCGTACGGAGGAAGGATCCCAAACCCATCAGCTCTTCCACCGTCACACCATAGAGAGGGTCGCCTTGCTGACGCTGAGTTGCGACACTTTCATTCACTAATGCCTGACAATGTGCATTACATAACAGCTGCTGATGTTGTGTATAAATAAGTTTTACTATGCCTCGACAGTCAGCAGGCAATAACAACTGGGTTCCCCATACATAATCAATCATTTGTTTCACTGGTTCACTATTTACCCCGAACTGGCTGACCGTGGACCGCAACTGGGATAACAACTTCCAATCCAGAGCAGAAATTGTTGCTTGCATACCTCCTCCTGCAATGGGTTGGAATATCACTGGCAACGCCAAAGTTCTAGCTGCTTCCAGGGCATCGCTATCCCCTTTTCCCAGACAATCCTTTGCGAGTGCAGTCCAAGCCTCCCTCCGCTCCCTTGCGATGGCCTCCGCCAGTTCACTCTCTGCCCCAGGGACAGGCTCACTAAGTAGGGGGGGGGCGGAGGCAGGGGCTCTTTAGGCCGGCACTCTTGTTCCTCAGGAGGGGCTGATGGCTCACATGGTTCTAGTACCCCGTCCGTGCCTCCAGGGTCATTTTCTACACACGGGGGGGGAGCATTACTTTTGAGACGGTAGGAGCCAGCGGGGTGGATTGGAACCAGTCATGCTCATCGTTTTTATTCTTACTCTGTGCTGCTGATGCGTGCTCAGCAGCCTTCTTTTCTGCCTGATGTTGCAACAACTCATTATGCACTGTCCTCCAAAGCTTCCCTAATTTTTTAGCTATCTTATCGTCCTCCAGGGTAGCCTCCCACAGCAAATCCCCAAATTTACACCATTCATTCAATTCATGCACTGTATGTGGATTCTGAAACACTCCCTTAGCATACCCATAAGCTAACAACCCTGGTAGATCTTTTTGCAGATCTATACCCTTTATCTGCCGCTTCTGCAAGAATGCAGTAAATAAATCATATGCCGCTTGCCTTTCCATACCTATTATCGTCAGCGCGCTGTTGCAGCCCTTCAAGGTCCGGCGGCACGTATCGGCCGGGCTCGTCTATATGGTCACCCAGGGCACGTCGTGTTCCTTATTTTCACGCTTATTGCCGTCCTTGCTGCATAGGACCTGAACCCCTTCGTCGCTCCGCCATGGTGCCAAGCCAAGTATCACATCGGATCACGTCGAGGTCACCATTTGCTGAAGACGACGGGAGACAAGCCCACCCTGTAGTGCAACAAGTTTCAACTTTATTTGCAAGGATACAACTCTTTTATAGATACAATAATCAGGCTCATACATATTGCAAAAGCTAAGCTCATCATTGGTTCCCAGTTAGATGCAACCCCCCCCCCCCGTTTCAACATACTTCGGATGCTTGTGGCTGATCAACCCAAACTAAGCTCCTGTTTTCTCATCCTGTTATCATACAGCTCTCTTGCTCTCACAGCCTTGAGCAGGAGTCCATTAGCTTATCGCTTAGTGCTTACTGCCTAACCAGCTGTATTCTATCATGTCCTCTTTCCTCTAGCCAAGTCTTCACAAAACTCTCTACACGGGATCATGGTCCGGAGTGGTCACTTATGTCGGGTCCCGGGTGGCAAGCAACTACGTCACTCACCAGTTTTCTTTGTAATATCCTCCTTTTTTTTTTGTTATAATTGTTTCCTTTTCAATTTCCTCCTAGTAAATTGTTCTTATTTCAACATCTGTGAACTCTTTTACTTTTTTTTTCTGATCCCCTCTGTATTCCACTGGGAGGAGGCAGAGTTGTGGGGTTTTTTTTCCCTTTGCCCCAGCTGGGCAAAATCACAACATCCATGAACTCAGATTCAATGTCCATCCGCTAAAAATTTTATCTACCCAATGGTCTGATTCTTTCTCTTCTTCTTCATGTGTTTCTTTTTGTATTTTTCCCAATAGTCCTAAATCATGTGCTACATCTTCAATAACATTAGGAATGTGTATGCAGCAATGATCCTTTCTGTCCTTTAGAAATCCACAAATGCCATGCTCCTTTAGCAGCAGCATATCTAATGCTATTCTATTATGAAAGGCCATTTCTGAAGTAGCCTGAACTTGTATGTTTATTTCTTTAAAATCTTTTTGAGTGACATTTGCTAGTTGTTCAACCTGTTGAGTTCATCGATATAATCATTCCCCGTTTCTATATGATGCTATGGGGTTTAAAAGGGACTCTAGTCCAACCAATTTTTACTCTCGCTTTTGGATTTTTTCACGTCATCCTCTATTTCTGATCTCTTTACTCATGTTAATTGCAAATTTTCTAAATTTCCTTTAAAGGGAGTTTTTTTTTTCCAAATAGGACATAATGTGGGCATCCATAGTGTGATTTGTTTAACTTTTAAATCCAAAGGTAAATGAGTTGTCCGGGAGCCATAACTCGGTACCCAGACTAAGTGTCCAAGACTGGAATCACAGGTCTCTGACAATAAGTTTTATTCCTACCTTTTTCCCATATTGCTTCATTATGTTAAATCATATTCTTATTTCTTATTTCTCTGCATAAACATCCCTATTTTAATGCTACTGCCAGAGGAGGTAAACATTCAATTTCTTTGCTTACCGTGCTGCAATTATAGATCTGTTTGCATTGTCACCAGGGAACTATTTTTTCCTTTTTTCTCGTGGATGTTCCTCGATCTATCACAAAATGAACTACTGAAAATATTAATCCACCCCAGGCAAAACTCCACGGGATTTTGACCATATATTGCAATTGGGAGAGTATGCTCATAGACCAAATAGAATCCCACATTTCTTCCTTCTCTAAAATCTGAGTTTCCTTACACTCACATTTTATCATAATCCGACTCACTTTTTTCTTCCTTTGTTCATCATAAGAACAATAACCTCTATTCCTATCGTCACATGTTGCCCCACTGCAAAGGAAATACATTAGAACTCCTGGCCCTTCTCTTAATGATTCAAAGACAGAATTTGGTACTTTATGACAATCTGCTCTTTTCCCTGGATATTTCCACTTCTTTTGAATGCTTTCTAATCATAATTAGATTCAAACCTGTGCCCACCACGCCGCTCTATCATCCCCTCCTCAGCAAGACAGGGAGAGGAGAAAATGAGAGTGTCGTGAGTTGAGATAAAAGCAGTTTAATAAGGAAAAAGCAAAGCCATGCGTGTGAGAAGCAAAGCAAAGTAAAATAAAGATGTCACTACTTCCCATCAGCAGCAATGTCCGACCACCTCCTGAGAAGCAGGGCTTTGGTAAGCGTAACGTTTGATTTGGAAGGCCAAAATGAATCATGCCCCTCTTCCAGCTCCTCTCCCTGAGTTTATATTGCTGAGCTGATGTCATATGGTATGGAATATTTCCTTGGTCAGTCTGGGTCAGTTATCCTGGTCATGGCCCCTCCCAAGATCGTGGCCACCCACAGTTATTGGTGAAGGTAGGGGAAGAAATGCTGGAAGGACAGCCCTGATGCTGTGCGAGGAGTAGCCTTAACATTTATTTGCTATCAATATACATTTTTAGCTACCAACAGAAGGCACAGCACTATAAGAGCAGCTGTGGAAAATCACCATCACTCCAGACCCACTACAATCTCCACCCCTTATTCCATGCCATTTATGTCATGCTCAGACAAACCGTCTTAATAACCCATGTACATCCTTATAGACTCTCACTAACCAGTACCCCTCACTCTTCAACAGACAAACACCATTCTTGTATTCCATCATGCATCTTGCATCCAACAGACAAACAACATTCTTGTATCTTCCATCCTCTGTAGATGTTCACTGGAGCAGGCCAGGACTTGGGTCTCATCCATCAAGGTGGGTATCCAGGCCAGGAGAAACAGTGTGTTCAGTATTGGGCACCAGCACCAGCTTGGTTTGTCCACTCATCCAGTTTCTTGTGAAGTTCATGCCTCATCAGCTCAACTTGTTCCTGCTACATGACTTCCTACAACAGACAACTCAAATAACAGATTCTTTTTCCCCCAAGGTTAAATCTCCTTGAGGCACACATCAAGTTTCTCCATTCTTTCTCATTACTCACCAAGTACACCCAGGCTCTTGAGCAAAGACAATCCCACAAATGAGTTTGCCCTTTCCCATGTGAGGTACAACCCCTACTGCCTTTCCCAGCCACTTCCCTGAGTGCACTACAGGGACCTTATCTCCTCCCACAGTATGTAGGGGTTTTGTTTGGGCAGGACCAGGACAGTTAGTTAAACCTCTGCTATTAACCAGCTAAGTGGCTTCTGCTAAAATTTTATCCCACTGCTTCCATGCCCCATTGCCCCGTGCTCTCAACATGGTCTTTAATAATCCATTATATCTTTCAATCTTTCCAGAGGCTTGTGGGTGATAGGGGATGTGGTATATCCACTCAATGCCATGTTTCTTTGCCCAGGAGTTTATGAGATTATTTCGAAAATTAGTCCCATTGTCTGACTCAATTTTTTCTGAAGTACCATGTCACCAAAAACTTGCCTTTCAAGGCCTAAGATAGTATTTTGGGCAGTGGCATGGTTTACAGGGTATGTTTCTAACCAACCAGTAGTTGTTTCTACCATGGTGAATATATAATGCTTGCTTTGGTGTGTTCGTGGTAGCGGTCCAACATAGTCAATTTGCCAGGCCTCAACCTTATTAAAAACCCAGCCACTGGCCTCTGTTCCAGGAACATTTGATTCATGTGGCTTGCTTGATTGCAGCACATTTCATATTTGTGGGTGACTTGTGTGATGGCTTCCATGGTCAAGTCCACCCCTTGATCACGAGCCCATCTATATGTTGCATCTCTCCCCAGATGTCCTGATGTTTCATGGGCCCATCGAGCTATAAATAGCTCAACCTTATGCTCCCAGTCTAGGTCTACCAGAGCTACTTCATTTTTGGCAGCTTTGTCTACCTGTTCATTGTTCCAATGTTCTTCAGTGGCACAGCTTTTGGGCATGTGGGCATCTCCATGATGTACCTTCAGAGTCATGTTTTCCACCCGAGCAGCAACGTCTTGCCACAATGCAGTAGCCCAGATGGGTTTACCCTTGCGCTGCCAGTTGGTCTTCTTCCATTGCTGTAGTCATCCCCACAGGTCACCATCCAGGAGTCAGTGTAAAGACACAGTACTGGCCACTTCTCTCATTCCGCAATCTCTAGAGCTAGTTGGATGGCTTCCACTTCAAAAAACTGACTTGACTCACCTTCTCCTTCGGTGGCCTCAACAACTTGTCATGTGGGACTCCACATAGCAGCTTTCCACTACAATGATTTCTTACCATGCGGCAGGAGCCATCAGTGTGGGTACAAATATGACTTAGACCAGCCAGATACTTCCTCAGTTTGAATAAAGATGGTAGGGACAAGTTAATGCAGCTGGTAAGCTGCTTCCAGTTATCAGAAACAGGTGCTGCAGGTTAATCAATTGAGCCCTGGGTGATCACATGGGCAGAAGCAGCATATAAGGAAGTAGCTAGCAAACAAAGCGTGGCCTTGATTTGACTTTACTGGTTGCAGTATGTTGCCTGTGTATGTCTTAGTATGTACATTTCTTCACTTTTCTACAACTTTGAAGGCGCATCACTCATATTCATCACAACACATCAGTAAACAAAGCATAATGCCTCTCATCATCTGATAGTACATTATATGGTGGTGCCTCTTGGGCATGAGCTGCTTCCTCAGGCAATGTTCCAAGATTTCTGCCTTCTACTTGCTGACTGTCAGCCCTGTTATCCCAGCATTGAAGCAGCCAGGCACCAATCTGCTCACCTAGCTGGTGACTTTAATATTTCCACATATCTCGAAGTTCTGATGAGGTCAGGGATCGAGTAGTTTCCATTTCCTTTTCAATTTCTTTCACTCCTCTTGATCTCCTTACTGAAGGACCAGCTTCTTCTTCTAACCTTTACTCTTCCTCCTCTTCTTCCCTGACTAATCAATCATACGGAGCTGTTGACCTCCTTATCCACTGTTTCTTTTTCACTACTGGGGCAATCACTCTGGTGGTTGTTTGATTCCCTGCCTCAACCATAGTGCTCTGAGAGGACTGGAGTGCGACTTGATAGGCAGAGGCTAGGCCCCAGTATAGTGCCTGAACCTGATGGGCCTCATTGGGGTAGGCAAGACACCCTTCTATCAGGTGGTGTGCCAGTAAAGCAGGATTTTTTATCGGTTCAGATGTAAAAACCCAGGTTACAGGAGGTGATAACTGTCCTAGGAATTTGCCCAAATTCATCCACACACCTTGCCACCTAGGGACTGGCCGCTTCAGGGGCCATTTCAACATCTCTTCATCCCAAATTTGTCTTCTCTTATACCCAGATGAGTCCAGATTCCACAAAATACGTAATATACCAGCCATGTTAATTAGTAATATTAAAAAACTCACATAAGGGTGACTAAGGACCTGGGAAGTCTGTGAAACAAAATTACCTACATCATTCTGAGCTGAGGGGAAGGAGGTGCGTTGCCCCATTACCTCCACAAGATAGCTCTCACAGAACAGTAAACTCCTCAATAACAGAATGAAACTCATAGTTATTATTTGGGCCATCATGTTCCCAGGCATCTTCATCCTTCTCACAAAGTGATACAACCAACACAGCAAAAATATCAATATTAGAGCACAGCACAGAGCAATTGTTAGTAACAGCATGTTCCCAAACATTGAAAGTAAAAAAGAAACTGTACTACAGCAAGGCTCCGTGACCTGCACAGGAGCTTTGCACTTAGTAGCTTACTATAGTTACAGCACATTTCATGTAAAACTGCTGTTATTGTGTCCCACATTGGACGCCAAAAAGGCTGTGGTGGTTTGACCCTGGCTGAATGCCAAGTGCTCACCAGATCGCTCTATAACTCCCTCCTCAGCAAGCCAGGGAGGGGAGAAAATAAGATGGAAGTCTCATGAGCTGAGATAAAAGCAGTTTATTAAGAAAATAGCAAAGCCACATGTGTGGGAAGCGAAGCAAAGCAAAATAAGCCGTTACTCTCTACTTCCCATCAGCAGTGATGTCTGACCACCTCCCAAGAAGCAGGGCTTCGGTAGGCGTAATGGTTGCTTTGGAAGGCCAAAATGGATCATGCTCCCCCTCCTGCTCCTCTCCCTGAGTTTATATGGTATGGAATATCAACTTGGTCAGCCTGGGTCAGCTGTCTTGGCCACGGCCCCTCCCAAAACCATGCCCACCCTTAGCTATTGGTGAAGGTGGGGGAAGGACTGCTGGAGGTACAGCCTTGATGCTGTGCCAGCAGTAGCCTTAACGTTTATGTGCTATCAATACACATTTTTAGCTACCAACAGAAGGCACAGCACTACAAGAGCTGCTGTGGAAAATCACCACCACCCTAGACCCACTACAGAGGCATTAATGTCGGTGGACACAGATGAGCAAGGTCCAGAAGGGGAAAACTCACTGACCAATTCACCACCAGCAACAGGCAGTGGGCATCAAAAAAAGAAGCAATGGGTGATCGTAGTGGTTGACTCCCTGTTAAAAGGCACCAAGAGGCTTATTTGTTGATTAAAGAGTCATGAGAGGTGTGCTGTCTGCCAGGAGCCAAGGTCTGCAACATGACTGAGAGATTGCCACATCTCATTGGGGATGTGGACTACTGCTCCCTATTTCTCTTCCACGTGGTTATAAATGACGTAATGAGTCAGAACATTACCAGAATCAAGGAGGATTATAAAACCAAGTGAAGGGTAGGAAGGCCCAAGTTATTTTTTCTTCCATCCTGTCCACCAGAGGAAAAGGGGAGTCACTAATACAAAAATTACACAAGTTAACTCCTGACTAAGAGGTTGGTGCCAATGAGAAGGTTTTGTTTTTTAAGACAATGGAATCTTTGGGGACTCTGATTTGATAGGACATAATGGAATACACCTGTCTCACAAGGGCACTGGAATCTTTGGGAATAGGCTGGCCAAGTTGATCAAGGGGGCTTTAAACTGAAGGACTTGGGGGGCAGAGGGTGAAATGACAAAGTGCGAGCCATCCCATATAACAGGGAAACAGGTCAGGGCAGGAAATGATGAGCGCTCCTCAGCCACACACCAAGATAGGGTGCAGAAGGCTGACCATCCTGAGGGAGTATCAAATCAAGGAGGATCCTCTTGCATCGATCCTGGGAAACCTGTGTGTTCGAGTAAGCCCTTGTGTTGCGTGTACACCAACACATATAGCCTGGGAAATAAGCAGGAGGAATTTGAGATGTGGGCGCGGTTGCAGGGCCATGACCTCATTGCAATTACAGAGACATGGTGAGACAGATCCCATGACTGGAGCACAGCCATGGATGGCTATGTATTGCTTAGGAACTACAGGCCAAGGAGGCAAGGAGGTGGAGTTGCTCTCTATGTGATTGCAATTAGAGTGCCTTGAGCTCTGCCTGGGTGAGCACGTTGAATGTCGGTGAAAATTAAGGGGCAGGGTAATGTTTGTGATACTATTGTGGGAGTTTGTTACAGGCCACCTGATCAGAAAGAGGAAGTGGATGAGGCCTTCTGCAAATAGCTGAGAGCTGTCTCATGATCACAATCCCTAGTCCTCATGGGGGAATTCAACCTCAACTTCAATATTTGCTGGCAAAGCCAATCAGCCAAGCACATGCAGTCCAGGACGTTCCTCCAAATTTTGATGGCAACTTCCCTTCACAAGTGGTTGAATCATCATAGAATCATAGAATGGTAGGGTTGGAAGTGACCTTTAGAGATCATCTGGTCCAACCCCCCTGCAGAAGCAGGTCAACCTAGATCAGGTCGCATAGGAATAAGGAGAGGTATGCTTCTGGACCTTGTACTAGCAAATAAAGAAGATCTGGTTGGGGATGTGAAGGTTAGAGGTCACCATGGCTGCAGTGACCATGAGGTGGTGGAGATCAAGATCCTGTGTGGAAGAAGCAGGACACCAAGCAGGGTTGCAACCCTGGACTTCAGGGGAGCTAACTTTGGCCTCTTCAAAGACCTGCTTGGAGGAATCTCATGGGATATGTTCCTAGATGGTAGAAGTGCCCAAGAGAGCTGGTTGATCTTCAAGAGACACTTCCTCCAAGCCCAAGATCGGTGTGTCCCCACAAGTAGAAAAACAGGAAAAGGAGGCAGGAGGACTCCATAGATGAAAAAAGAGCTGCCATTCAGCGAGATCTTGACCGGCTTGAGAGTTGTGCAGAGAGGAACCTCATGAGGTTCAACAAGGACAAGTGGAGAGTCCTGCAGCTAGGGAGGAGTAACCCCATGCACTAATGGGGTGGGGGTTTACCTGCTTGAGAACAGCTCTGCAGAGAGAGACCTGGGAGTCCTGATTGATAATAAACTAACCATGAGCCAGCAATGTGCCCTCGTGGCCAAGAAGGCCAATGGCATCCTGGGATGCATCAAGAAGAGTGTGGCCAGCAGATTAAGGGAGGTTCTCTTCCTCCTCTAATTTGCCCTGGTGAGGTGTCATCTGGAATATTGTGTCCAGTTTTGGGCTCCATAGCTCAAGAGAGATGGGGAACATCTGGAGAGAGTCCAGAACAGTGCCAGTAAGATGATCAGGGGACTGGAGCATCTTTCTTATGAGGAAAGGCTGCAGAAACTGGGGCTGTTTAAGTCTAGAGAACAGAAGACTGAGGAGAGATCTCATTAATTTTTACAAGTATATAAATGGTGGATGTCAGGAGGTTGGGACATCCCTTTTTTCTACAGTACATAGCAACAGGACAAGGGGTAATGGGATGAAACTGGAACACAAAAAGTTCCATTTAAACATAAGAAAAAACTATTTTACTGTGAGGGTGATGGAGCACTGGAACAGGCTGCCTGGGGAGGTTGTGGAGTCTCCTTCTCTGGAGATTTTCAGGAGTCACCTGGACATGTTCCTGTGTGACCTGATCTAGGTGACCCTGCTTCTGCAGGGGGATTGGACTATATGATCTCTAAAGGTCCCTTCCAACACCTACCATTCTGTGTTTCTTTGTGATGTTATGAGTTTAGCTAAAGTTTTTCTGAGAGAAAGCAAACAGTCATAGATACCTTGTTTTCTTGTCACGTGCATATTTGGATTGGATTCTGGTGATTTGTATTGTTTCCCATTGTTCCCCATGCCCGCAGAGTGATGATAGCAAACTCAGACAGTATATGAAAACAGAATTTTATTTTTACAAAATAATGTGATGATTGGTATTGGAAATATGTTTCATTTACAGTTTCAATCAGGATAAGAATGTAGGTTTTGTGGTTTAGTAGGCGGTGGATTAAAGGAACACTTTCTACACGGTATTAGTACCGTATCTACTACTTATTATTAATTGAATTAACAATTTAAAGCTTGTTTTTTTTAATAGAGGGTTGTCCCCTCTCAAGGAGGAAGATTTTCAGACTGTCCTGGTTTGAGCTAGGATAGAGTTAATTCCTGTGAGGAACCAGGAATGGGTACAGCCTGGGCAGCTGACCCAGACTGGCCAGCAGGTATTCAATATCATCCTGACGTCATGCCCAGTATATAGGCGGAGAGCTATCCAGAAAGAGCTCTCTTCTAGGGTCACGGTTTCTTGGCTGCCAGTCTGGAGTGGTCGGTTAAGTCGGATCCCGGGTGGTGAGCAACTGCGTCACTCGCCAGTTTTCTTTGTAATAGTCCCTTATTTTTTTTTTATAATTGTTCCTTTCCAACTGGTTTTTATCTTTGTTCTATTAAATTGTTCTTATTTCAACTTACGCAGGCTCTTTTCCCTTCTCTCCGATCCCCTCCCTGTTCCACCGGGAGGATGAGGAGTCGTGTTTTTTTTTTTCTTTTGTCCCAGCACAGCATAGACACATTCCAAAAAAGAGTATGCAGAAATCCTCTCACACCCCACAGAACTGGGACTGGGCTTTTATAGAATAAAGTGATTGACTGTCAGTCATGTTGTTGACTTTACATCTCTGTAGAGCTAGCAAGAACATCTAGTTTCCAGTCACAAGATATTCTTGAAAACAGTAAAGTCAGGCTGAACTGTAATGGCCTTCACCACTAGAAAACAACATGACCTTCAGCTTGTATCTGGGGAGAGTGCCACACTACAACCATACATTAATCCATAAGGACTAACTGACATTCTGCTTCTTGACTGTACTCTAACACACAGTAATGCCAGTGGGAGTGCCTGAGGACGATTCAAGTTGGCTTCCTGACAAATCTTACTACTTTGACATTTCAAAGTTTGATTGATTTTTTTCTACCTTCCCGCTGGACTGTGACCTCCAAGATGCATGCAAATCCGAGGTTTTTCCTAGGGCTTTGCTCGTGTCTTGCACCACAGTGCTGGTCTTGGGGCAGCCGGGATCGGAGCGACACGCTGAAACACACCAAACTCACTCAGGTTTGCTGAAGAGGGAGCATTTCCATGAGCAAGTGCTACCATGCTGTATGCAAGTCCCCAATTTATTGTAAAGAATTACACATCACCTCTGTTTTTGTTTTTACATCCTACTGACCTTCAGATTTTGTCTGTGTTCCACTCTCACGCTGCTGCTTCTCGCACTCGCAACAGGGCATTCGGTAACATTACCTCATTTACCCACAGTCTCATAATCTGAAGATCAGTTTACATTTTTTGCTAATTATGAGTTCTTTATTCCAACATTTCCCCCTTCTTTTTTTTTTTTTTTTTTTTTGCAGCTTCATTTTCATGACTGTCATCACAATCAGTAGTGATTCTGCCCTTATTTCATAGAGAATGATGTTACCTGATGCGCAGGAGCTTTCCAGAGTCAAGGATGTATCGTCATGGAGGTAGAGTCAGTGCTCATTTATTAGTAATACATACTGATATTTATACATTAGTACAGAATTCAGGTGATAGTAACATAACATTAATTGGTTACGTCTGCAAAGCAATATGCTACTCGGCACAAGCTAATTGGTTAATTGCTAAATCTCAACATTCTTAGTTTAAGCAAAATCTCAGCACAGCTGTGGTTAAAAATATCCTGCTTTTACTTCTCAGCTGCTCACTGTTTTCAGGCAATCTCCTCCTGGCATGCGCCCAAGGTCAAGCTGACCTGGCTATCTCTGTGAAAGCTTGGATTGTGCAAATATGCTTCTAACAAAACCCCATGCCCTGCATCAGTAAGAAACTTCTCTACACTCACCCATATCAAAGACAGAGGGAGATTTTCTCAGCCCCAGAGGGTAGCCTTAACAGGCATCCCTGCTAAAGGGAGAAGATTTTCAGACACACGCCAAAGGAGAGTATGCAGAAATCCTGTCACCCCACAGAAATGGGACTGGGCTTTTATAGAAAAAAGTGACCAACTGTCATCTTGTCATTGAACTTACATCACTGTAGGGCTAGCAGGAGCATCTAGTTTCCTGCAACGATGTTATCACAGATGTCTGTTTCACTGCCCATTAGTTCAAGAATCTTCTCTGAAGCTATCCTTGGAGATGGTTAAGTCAGGCTGATCTGTGACGGCCTTCACCATTAGAAAACAGCATGACCTTCAGCTTGTATCTTTTCACTAGGAAGAGTGCCCTGCTACACTCTACCCCATGACTGCAGTCAAAAATCTTTACCTCATGAGGTGGTAATACAGGTACCTCTTGGCTCCATGCTATAAAAGTGCCCCATATTTTATACGTTACCATCAAATGTGTTAAGAAACATCATTCTCTATATATTGGTGTATATATTTTAATGTGGCAGGCCTAGGTGCTGTTAATCACGTTAAGTCTCGAATCATATACCACACTTTCAGATATATAATGATTTTCAAGACTAAGCATAATGTTTAGTATCAACAACACTATTTAAGGATGTAGTATTCTGTTAAAGATTGCAGTAGCAGTCGGAGACCATCGAAACAAAATGTCCCACCAGTGATACTCTCCATCCTTTTTCACTCGTTTCGGCACATGATGTATATGTCCTGTGTGTCATGGTGAACTGTAATCAGAAGTCTATAAATTCCCTCCTTCAATCTTTCTATTAAGTTATGTACACCAGAGTGTTCTAGTAGCTTCTTGACCAATGTGATGTTCATTCTTATAGGTGTTGGTGACAAGGCGTTGTATAATACGTAGTTGCACTGTATATTCTGGTACACAGTCCTCAGTATAAAGTCACCCTGAAATGTAAATAAAATTGCAAATGCATAGATTTGAGTGATTGTTAAGTGGTGCTTCCACCTTGTCTATTGAAAAATTATCACAAAGAGTTCTCAGATGTATACAACCTTTTCCAATATACTCTAAGACAGACTCTAGATCATCATCAGAATATATTTCAAAATGACAAATGCTCTGTTCAGTGTCTAAGCAAACGTCTTGAGCTTTTAAAGTATTGCTTTCACATATATATCCTCGTGTTCCCTTTTCCAATGCAACGACAAATGAATAAACAAAATGTATTCAGTTACAACGATCTCTTATTTCTAATCAGCAAAAAAGCATAAGCAAAGCAATGCACCTAATCATTACTACATGAGAATAGCAATAGTGATTAAGAAAGATACATCACCAATTGCCCTAATACTTTACCATCATCCAGATCTGCAGTCTCTGGGGAATCCCTGTTGCAGCAAGGATTTGGGGAACCTGTCCCACAAATTGAGAGGTCCTACGCAGTGCATCCCCTCATAGGTGAGGTCTCCAAAGACGCTGCAATAAGGTCCAGCCTTTTATATGGTTGAATAATCTTACGTAACTTTACCAGGGGAGCATCTGGTTTCATTCTCCTTTGAGATGTCACCTGAAGCTTGGCCAGGGCCCCAGGAGGAACTAAGGGAGTTTCTTTATCTACTTGGTTCTTTTTCATGTACTACCAACCAAGGATGAACATCTGATTTCTCAGCCTTGAACACCAGTCCCCGTACATACAGAAATAGATACATAAAAAAATACATTCTTATCAACATTTTAGCTACATCCTTCACTAATAATTGGAAACTTTATCTTCATCAATAATCATATTTTCTCTAAGCTACATCTTCTGCTAATAATCATGCATATGGTCCTTTCCAACCCCTACCATTCTATGATTCTATGATATTTCACTAATTATTAGCTGCTACCTTATATAATGTTTGATTGGGTGGTTCATCTAGAGGTCAACTTTGGTTCAGGGCCTGTTGCTCAGGCCTCAGCACTTCTGCCTGTGATGATAATCTGACAATGACCAATATTATTGCTTAATTATGCCTTAGTTCTAGCCAACAAAATGCAGGGATGAGTTGTGCAGATGGTGACCTCATGATCTATGACACTATCATTGTGAAGGCTATAAATTGTGTGATTCCCTTTCATAATGTTATATTAGTAACATTCAAATGGTATGACTAATTTTCTGCATCTCGAGGAGAAAGTCAAGCTTCTCCAGTCTACTGTGTGTTATTACTGGCTATTGGTATATTGGGATTCCACCAAGTTACCAGGGCAAAAATGGTGGTCAATGACATGTGCCCAATATACGTGACCAGTTGCTTCCAGACAAAATAAAAATAGCAAACTTATACTTACTGCTGAGTTGGTTGAAATAAGGGCCAGATAGGCAAAAAAAATATTTTCCAGCATTGTCATTGTTCTACCCATGCCATTGTTGCAGATACACAATTATTTTAGTTAACAACTTATCATCACAATGAGTAGTCAAGCACTTGTTAAGCACTTGTTAATCACCTAGTAATAGTTCAATCAATTAGATAAGCACTTGCAAATAACTCAACACCTATTGATTAAGTAAGTATTTATTTGAATCACATAAGGATCAAACTGCAAGAGTTACATACCACACTTGATGGGGACCTGTTACCTTAGCCAGGAGACCCTGGTAAATGTATTTGTTAGGTTACCTTAGCTGTTACCTTAACTACAAGACCCTGGTGAATGTATTTGTTAGGTTACCTTGACTGTTACCTTAGTTGTTACTAAAACAAAAGGACTGATATCTTTTTTTGACCAATCACTGTGATTTTGGAAAGTTTGTGTTTGTTGGGAACCAATCAAGGTGAAGGGCTAAATTGATAGATGGACATTTTATGCGTGCTTGTGTTGGCAAATGTGATTCTTTTGTTTGAGCTGTATAAAAACCCTGAAAATGGTAACTAACAAGGAAGCATGTATGGAGGAGCTATCCCCTGTGTTTTCCCAGCACTGCATAATAAAGAAGTGCCTGGCTTATCTGCATTCCTGTGTAAAGTTTTTCTCGATTGCGTATCTGTCAACACCATCATATTTTCTGCATTCTGTTGTAGTTGTTTCAGACTTCCCCAAATGACAGCTGCAGTCGCCAAGTTCCTAGGAATCTGTTGCCTGTGTGTTATTCCAGCATCATCAGTTGGGAGGTCTGGGGTATTAGACTGAAGGGTTGACTCTTCCAGCTCATGATATGGCTTAACTTTTCTAGCTGTTCTTTGGTACAAGGCAGGTGTATGATCTGTGGGTCAAGCCCTGTCAGAGGTAGGAACTGCAAGTCCCAACTTCTTTTTAGTTTAAAACTCTTGCCCAATCTTGCACCATAATGCTAAATCTAAACTCCCTTCTGCTGGGAACCATGTACAATATCTTCAAATACAGCACAACAACTCACGCAACTGATCATCTGTTACCAAATATTGGACAGCCTTCAGTAGTTTTAAAGCTTGCATATACAACTTTTGTTCTTTAGAAAGGCTGAATCCCATGATTTAAGAGGGAAAGAGAGAGGAAGAGAATGACAGATAGACCAGGGTTGACAGCAGCAGGAGGTATGGGAGGGTGGCACAGGCAAGCTGCATGTTGCAAGTGCCCAGCCAGGAGCTGCTGGTCGATGGGCACTGAGTGACCAGAGCACTGGCTCCACTGAGGATTCTGTGGGAGGGAGGGGGAGGGGTGGGGGGAGAGAAGAGAAGAGAAGAGAAGAGAAGAGAAGAGAAGAGAAGAGAAGAGAAGAGAAGAGAAGAGAAGAGAAGAGAAGAAAAGAAAAGAAAAGAAAAGAAAAGAAAAGAAAAGAAAAGAAAAGAAAAGAAAAGCCCCTTGAGAACTTACGTATGCCAGCAGCTTCCTATAGACAGGCAGTGCTGTCTGGTACTCACCAGGTGCAGAAAAAAAAATTTTGGGCAGAGAGGAACCTCATGAGGTTCAACAAGGACAAGTGCAGAGTCCTGCATCTGGGAAAGAACAACCCCATGCACCAGTACAGGCTGGGGGTCGAACTGCTGAAGAGCAGCTCTGCAGAGAGGGACCTGGGAGTCCTGATTGATAATAAACTAACCATGAGCCAACAATGTGCCCTCGTGGCCAAGAAGGCCAATGGCATCCTGGGATGCATCAAGAAGAGTGGGGCCAGCAGGTTAAGGGAGGTTCTTCTCCCCCTCTACTCTGCCCTGGTGAGGTCTCATCTGGAGTACTGTGTCCAGTTCTGGGCTCCTCAGTTCAAGAGGGACAGGGAAGTGCTGGAGAGAGTCCAGCGCAGGGCCACCAAGATGATCAGGGGACTGGAGTATCTTTCATATGAGGAAAGGCTGTGGGAACTGGGGTTGTTTAGTCTAGATAAGAGGGGACTGAGGGGAGATCTTATTAACATTTAGAAATATCTAAAAGGTTCGTGTCAGGAGTTCGGGACATCCCTTTTTTCTATAGTAGCTAGCAACAGGACAAGGGGTAGTGGGATGAAGCTGGAACACAAAAAGTTCCATTTAAATATAAGAAAAAACTATTTTACTGTGAGGATGATGGAGCAGTGGAACAGGCTTCCCAGAGGGGTTGTGGAGTCTCCTTCCCTGGAGGTCTTCAAGACCCACCTGGACGTGTTCCTATGCAACCTGATCTAGGTGAACCTGCTTTAGCAGGGGAGTTGGACTAGATGATCTCTAAAGGTCCCTTCCAACCCCTACCATTCTATGATTCTGTGATTCTATGTTGTTCCTCCTTGGAATACGAACACACTGCTGCCTACTTCACCTCTCATGGGGCACCACTTGCCAGTCTCAAGCGAGGCAGGATTGGGGCAATGTGCTGAAACACATCAAACCTACTCAGGTTTATTCATCCAATACGTGTATTCCAGTTTAGAGGATCTGAAAGATGTCACTCTGGAAGATCCTGAATGGGAGCTGTTTACAGATGGCAGCAGCTTCATACAGAAAGGAACCCTATATGCTGGATACGCAGTAACAACCGAAAATACAGTGATAGAGGCAAATGCATTGCTCAGCATGATAACAGCACAAAAGGCAGAATTAATTGCTTTGACACAGGGTCAAGAACTAAGTTAAAAAAAAAGTCAACATATGGACAGATTTGAAATATGCTTTTGGAGTAATTGATGTCCATGGAGCCCTGTGGAAAGAATGAGGAAAGCTACTCAGAGTCCTGAAACCCTGTACCATCCAGGTCTAGAACACCAGATAATCAAAAGCTTAGATTAGTTCGTTGGCCAAGTGATTTTGTAGTATATATATATATTAATTTGTATATCTTGTGTGAATAAGAGATCAATCAAGAGTGATTTAATATTTAAAATTAACAGCAACCAATCAAGGTAAAGGGCAACTTTAATGAACAATTCTAAGCAGACTTTATATGCATAATAGAGAAGAACAAAAGAATATTGGGTATAAATATCTGTCAATTTTTATGCTTCATTGGACATTCTTTGGGAATGATCCTGTGCTCCTGGTGCATGTCATTAGATAAAGGACATCTCTGCTTATCTAACTTTGACTAGATAACTTTTTCTTCCCTAGCATATTTGCAACATTAACATCAGTGAAAGCAGACATGCTCTCTGTAGTCAACCAGCCACCTGTGCACTGAGTAGTTCTGTTGTTTGTAGTCCACATTGCAGGGTATCCCTTTTGAAGTTGATCAATTCAGAATTTGTACGCTTTATGTGGTATATATAAAAACAAAGGTTACAATGTAGAACTGTGATTGTATTACTTTCTGACATTTTAGGAGCTGTAAACGTGGAAGTAGAGATTTACATCCACCACATTGTCTTACAGTTATCATAGCCAAAGGGTGTGGTTCCGACAAGGTACTCGTAAAGCTGGATATGCAATAACCACCACTGACAAGGTAATCGAATCTGCAGCTTTACCTGTTGGAACATCCGCTCAGAAAGCAGAAATTATTGAACTAACCAGAGCATTAGAAGTGGCAAAAAGGAAAGAGATAAATATATGGACAGATTCTAAGTATGCTTTTGGAGTTGTACATGGCCATGGAGCAATCTGGAAGGAACATGGACTTTTGATCCAATCTGGAAGGAACATGGACTTTTGACCAGTAAAGGAAAACAAATTAAACATGCAGAAGAAATACTTAGTTTTCTGTAAGCTGTGCAATTACCAGCTAAAGTTGCTATTATGCATTGCCATGGACATATGAGACGTAACACTGTTTGCCATTATATTCATAATCTATTGATTATGTCAGATTCAATTGTAACAGTTGGTGAATCAGTGACAGCCCGTTTACAAGACCAAGGCTGGACAATTAATCCAAACAAAATACAATTAATCCAAAGAAAATGCAGAGCTTTAATACTGCTGTACAATTATTCGGATTATTTTGGCATTGACAAATTAGAGAAATACCAAATAAGGTACAGCAAACAGTCCAGAGATTTCCTGTACAAACTGCAGTGAAACAGTTGCAACCATTTTTGGAAAAAACTTTTATGCCTCTATTGAAAGAAAATTACTCCCTTGGAGATATCCCTGTATTTCCTGTGGAAAAGGCATTCCATTATGACAAGTTAACAGAAGAGCACAAAGAAGATGCCTGGTTTACTGATGAAACGGCGGTAAAGAAAGCAGAGGAAAGGCTCGTGGGGGATAGAGCGGTGTGGTGGGCACCTGGCATCCAGCCAGGGTCAAAATACCACAGCCTTTTTGGCGCCCAACAACCTGGGGCAAGATAATAGTAGTTTTACATTAAATGCATTGTAATTATAGTAATCTAATGAGTGCAAAGCTCCTGTGCTGGCCATGAAGCCTTGCTGTAATGCAGCTTATCTTTCACTTTGTAATGTTTGGGAACATGCTGCTACTAACACTGACTCTGTGCTGCGCTCTAACCTTGATAGCTTTGCTAAGTTGGCTGTATGAGTTTGTGAAAAGGATGAAAGGGCCTGGGAACATGATGGCCCAAATATTAATTTGGAGTCTCATTCTGTTACTGATGGATTTACTGTGCTGTGGGAGTTATCTTGTGGAAGTCGTGGGCAACGCACCTCTTTCCCCTCAACTCGGAATGATGTAGACAATTTTGTTATACAGACTTCCCAGGTCCTTAGTCACCCTTATATGGGAGTTTTAATATTGCTAATTAACATGGCTGGTATATTACATACTTTGTGGAATCTGGACTCATCTGGGTATAAGAGAGTACAAATTTGGGATGAAGAGATGTTGAAATGGCCCCTGAAGCAGCCAGTCTCTGGGTGGCAAGGTGTGTGGATGAATTTGGGCAAATTCCTAGGATGGTTATCACCTCCTGTAACCTGGGTTTTTACACCCGAACGGATAAAAAATCCTGCTTTACTGGCACGCCACCTGATAGAAGGGTGTCTTGCCTACCCCAATGAGGCCCATCAGGTTCAGGCACTATACTGGGGCCTAGCCTCTGCCTATCAAGTCGCACTCCAGTCCTCTCAGAGCACTATGGTTGAAGTGGAAACCCAAACTGTATCTGAGACCACCATGGTTGAGTCAAGGAATCAAACAACAACCACAGTGGTTGCCCCAGTAGTGAAAAAGAAACAGTGGATAAGGAGGTCAACAAGTCCATATCATCGATTAGTAAGGGCAGAAGAGGAGGAAGAGGAAAGGTTAGAAGAAGAAGCTGGTCCTTCAGTAAGGAGATCAGGAGAAGGAGTGAAAGAAATCAAAAAGGAAATGGAAACTACTTGATCCCTGACCTCATCAGAACTTTGAGATATGCAAAAAGATTACAGTCACCAGCCAGGTGAGCGGATTGGTGCCTGGCTGCTCCGATGTTGGGATAACGAGGCTGACAGTCAGCAATTGGAAGGTAGAGAAGTCCAATAGCTGGGATCTCTTGCTAGGGACTGAGAAAATTGATAAAGGCATTGGAAAGAAGACCTCAATCTGGAGGTCTCTGGAAATGGATCCTCTCAAGTTTAAGGGCAAGATACCCATTCAAGGAAGATCTCGTAAATGCCCGAGGAAAGTGGACTAGAGCAGATGAAGGCATCCAGTACCTAAGGGAATTAGCTGTGCTGGAAGTCATCTATGGTAATCTAGATAATGCTGAGGCCTCCACAGATCCAGACTATGTCCAGTGTACACGGGCCATGTTGAGAAAAGTGATTCAGAATGCCCCAGCTTCATATTCTAATATCTTGGCAATGGTGTATCACTCAGACATGGATATACCAACAGTGGAGAGAATATCTTCTTGGTTACAAAACTATGAAGAGAGCCTCCGCACCTCCTCACCAGTGTGGGATGATGGCCTGACTGTCAGAACCACCCCAAGAATTTGGTCATCCATTGCCCCGACCAGGGGAAAAGGCATATGAGTACACCACGAAATGAACTCTATAAATAAAAGCAAAAAGGGAGTAGGATGATGAGAAAATTCCAACCAGCACTTTAAGATCTCCCTCCCCCATCCCTCCTTTCTTCCTGGGCCCAGCTCACTGCTCCCGATATCTCTACCTCCTCCCCCCTCAATGGCTCAGGGGGGCAGGGAATGGGAAATGTGGTCTGAAAGCGGAAGAGCTCATCTATGAGAGACTGACTGAGAAAGGAGGGATGGGGGAGGGAGATCTTAAAGTGGGGTGGAATGTCATGGTTTGACATGATAGCCTTTTCTGGTAAGGGGGAAGGGGCTGTAAAGATGGCTCCTGTAAGAAGTTGCTCACAACTCTCCCCGGCTCTGAGCCAGACCCACTTCTGGGGCTGAGACAATTAGACACCTCCACGATCACTTTTTAAGAAGAAGCCGGAACGGGTGGTTTCTTCCTCCATCTTTTTTCCTTCTTCTGCCCCTTCTTCTTCTTCTGGCTGATGGTGGTGCAAGGAGTAGGAACAGTGAGAGAAACAACCATGCAGACTCCAAGGTCAGTGATGAAGGAGAGGAGGACGTGCTGGAGCAGAGACTCCCCTGCATTCTATGGAGAGAACTGGTGAAGCTGAGATTTATTTTCATTTCTTTAAAGACCCTGCATCGGCAGTAGAGAGTCATTTTGATAATGAGCCCGCATTAGGGGCAGAGACTCATTTTGCTAAAGGTGGCCCCAGACCAGGGGCAGCGATTCACTTCATTAAAGGCCTCGAGCCAGGGACAGTGACCATGGCGGGAAGAGGCCGTGTCCCAAAGGAGGGACCCTTTATCACTATGGCCAGAGCAGGCCGTGTCCCGAGGAAGGGACCAAATATTCACAGCTGTAACTGTGGGGAGGAACCCACGACAAAGCAGCTCATTAAACTTATTCCCAGAAGAGACCTTGTCCTGAGAGAGGGACCCTGTAACTGCAGAAACTGCAACCGTGGCAAAGAATCCACACCAGAGATATTCACCAAGGACTGCGTCCCATGTGAGGGAACCTGTATTGGCAGAAGCCACAGCTGCTGGGAACAACCCACACCAGAGAAGTTTGTTAAGGACTGTGTTCCGGGGGAGGAACCCCGTGTTGGAGCAGGGGAAGAATGCCAGGAGTCATCCTTATCTGAGAAGACAGAAGTGGCAGAGCCCATCTGTGAGAGACTGGTCACATTCCCCCTTCCCTTCCCCCCCTGAGTCATTGATGGGGGAGGAGGTAGAGATAGTGGGAGCAGTGAGCTGGGCCCGGGAAGAAAGGAGGGATGGGGGAGGGAGTTCTTAAAGTGCTGGTTGGAATTTTCTCATCATCCTACTCCCTTTTTGCTTTTATTTCGTTCTGTTTCTTGTAGAATAAACTTTCCTTCTTTCCTCTCTAAGTCGAGTACTGGAGTCTGTTTTGCCCAGAACCATAATTGGCAGTGAGCCCTCCCTGCCCTTGTCTCAATCCACAACATCCTTGCTTATCTTTTTACTCCGCCATCGCTGGGTCCTCCGCCATCCTAACGAGGGTGGGGGTGAATGAGGGCACCGAGCGAGAGACTGTCGTGGTGCTACTGTGCTAGCTGGGCCAAATCACGACACTGGATTGTCCTTTCTGCCTTTTTTGAAGACTGGCGTGACATTGGCCTTTCTGCAGTCCTGAGGCACCTCACCTTTCCTCCACGATTGTTCAAAAAGGTAGAGAGAGGCTTAGCAATCACATCAGCCATCTCTCTCGGCACTCTAGGATGCATCCCATCAGGACCCATTGATGTATGAGCCTTAAGCTTGGCAAACAGGTCTTTAACCTCTTCCTCTTCCACCCAGGGCAAGTCCTCTGCTGTCCTGGCCATCCTGTTATCCTTGCTGGACTGGGCTTCCCGAGGCTCAGCCTTGGACATAAAGACTGAAGCAAAGAAGGCATTCAGTACTTCGGCCTTCTCTGCATTCTCAGACACCAGGGCACCCTCAGCGTTTAGCAGCGGGTCCACACTGCTAACGTACTTGAAAATGTCTTATTGCTGTCCTTATCATCCCTGACTAAATTTAATTCTAGAAGGGCTCTAGCCTTCCTAGTTGCACCTCTTCCCAAGAAGCCAGCCTGTTTCCACCTCTCATAGATGGCTGCTTTCTGCCCGAGATGTCCCAGCAAATCCTTGCTCGTCCATGGAGGCCTCCTACCTCCTTTTCCTCCTTTTTTGTGCATTGGAACACACTGATCCTGGTTTTAGAGGAAGTGATGCTTGAAGATTGACCAGCTCTCATTGGCACTTCTACCATCTAGAATCATATCCCATGAGATCCATCCAAGTAGATCTTTGAAGAGGCCAAAGTCGGCTTGCCTGAAATCCAGGGTCACGGTCCTGCTTTGTGTCCTGCCTCTTCCACACAGGATCTTGAACTCTACCATCTCATGGTCACTGCAGCCGAGGTTGCCTCCAACCTTCACATCCCCAACCAGATCCTCTCTATTCGTTAGTACCAGGTCCAGCAGAACACCCCTCCTTGTTGGTTCCTCAGTCCCCTGTGACAGGACGTTTTCGTCAACAATCTGTAGGAACCTCCTGGACTGCGTGTGTGTGGGGAGTTTTGTGGAGACTTGGCTAGAGAAAAGAGGACATGATAGAATACAGCTGGTTAGGCAGTAAGCATTAAGCGATAAGGTATTGGACCCTTGCTCAAGGCCATGAGAGCAAGGGAGTTGTATGATAACAGGATGAGAAAACAGGAGCTTAGTTTGGGTTAAGCAGCCACAAGTATCTGGAGTATGTTGAAACAAGGACGAGGTTTACATCTAACTGGGAACCAATGATGAGCTTAGCTTTTGCAATATGTATGAGCCTGATTATTGTATCTATAAAAGAGTTGTATCCTTGCAAATAAAGTTGAGACTTGTTGCACTACAGGGTGGGCTTGTCTCCCGTCGTCTTCAGCAAATGGTGACCCTGACGCGATACACGAAGGACGTGATATACCGACTGGGCGCCACGGCGGAGCGACGAAGGGGTTCGGGTCCTATGCAGCAAGGACGGCAATAAGCGTGAAAATTGGGAACACGCCGTGCCCTGCGTGACCGTATAGACGAGCCCGGCCGATACATGCCGCCGGACCTTGAAGGGCTGCAACAACGCGCTGACGATAATAGGTATGGAAAGGCAAGCGGCATATGATTTATTTACTGCATTCTTGCAGAAGCGGCAGATAAAGGGTATAGATCTGCAAAAGGACCTACCAGGGTTGTTAGCTTATGGGTATGCTAAGGGAGTGTTTCAGAATCCACATACAGTGCATGAATTGAGCGAATGGCGTAAATTTGGGGATTTGCTGTGGGAAGCTACCCTGGAGGATGATGAGATAGCTAAAAAGTTAGGGAAGCTTCGGAGGATAGTGCACAATGAGTTGTTGCAACATCAGGCAGAAAAGAAGGCTGCTGAGCACGCATCAGCAGCACAGAGTAAGAATAAAAACTATGAGCGTGACTGGTTCCAATCCATCCCGCTGGCTCCTACCGTCTCAAAAGTAATGCTCCCGCCCCCCCGCGTGTAGAAGCGCCGGGAGAGGCGCTGAGGCGGATGATACCGAGAAAAAAGAAAAAGGTTCTTCTCTACACAAGAGTTTTTACAAAGTCAGAGAGGCGAAGGGGCTTCGGAGCAGAGCCCCCGCAGGAGAGCTTCTTCCCATTCGAGCCCAGCCCGCCGAGTTACCCCTCGGATGACTTGCAGGGGAATGCCAAGTGGGCGGAGTCGGGCGGGGGTGCAGCGCAGGATGATCAGAGGAGAGTGGGGGAGCGCGACCCCGTGTTAGCCTGGGCACCATCGGGCACGCGAGGGAAGAAAAAGAAAACACGGGAGAGACTAATATCGACTGCGCCGCCGGCGCCGGGGACGGCACGGAGTGAGCCAGACCCCCTCGCCCCTTCCATCCGCAGCCGCCGCCGCGCAGCCGCTTCCCGCGCCCGGTCGGTGTCTCCGGAGCCCCCCCCACATACACCGCGCCGACACCGCCGGCCCCAGCCCTCACGGACCGCTGGGCTCATCCTTTCCATCCTCAATCCCTTGCCTCAACGAGTGTAAAAACTGTTGGTCGTGATGTTATGCATTTTGCTGTAAATGTGATGATGAATAGTGGTTTTCTTACAGTGGAAACTTTCTAAGGCGTTTTAGGTGTCAGGAATGGATCTTGGAAGAACACAACATCTTGGCATTGAGAAGCTAAAAGGTGGTTTATGTTGATGCTTCAAATGATTGTAGTAAATGGTTTTAGGCAATTTCAACAACCCAAGTAAAACATGTGGCTTACACTGGCCAAAGCAATCAATCAGTCTACAAAATGTTTATCAATGGCCACTCCAGATAATCCTTTTTCTACCTGTTTGGTGGGAGTTCCAGCAGATGTGGCACAATGGCCTGTACCAAATGCATTAAAAACAAATCCCTTAGTTAAGGGTAATGGCAAAGTTGACAGCTGGGATTTGATCATTTCATGGTTGCCAATAATGACAACAGAGCCACAGGAGTTAGAATTATTGGGATCTATAAAGATGGATTTTTGTGTTATGTTTAATTTTACCAGCAATACCAAAACATTTGGGACAGAATGTGGATCCCATCCTGGGCGTGTATAAGAACACAACATCTTGGTGCAATTATACTTCACCAAAAAGATCCAGGTCTAGTCTTGTGCCTGTACAATTACCAAAGGGAATTTTTCTGATCTGTGGGGACCAGGCATGGCCTGGAATACCCTCGAGATTACAAAGGGGACCATGCAGTTTGAGACAACTGACAATCTTGATGGCTAATCACACGATGATTTAGAAACAACATTGTCCAAAACAATTTGTGCATGCATTTACTGGCGAATGTGATGACCATGTTACCTTTGGTCTCCCTCAACAATAATAGCAACTAGGATATTTGCTCCAGGTGTAGGAGTATCTGCTTTATTAACTCAGCTATGCAAATTAGGATACTGGCCTAGCAAACAAAGTAACCAAACCTCAATGACATTAGAAGACTTGATTAGTAATGTAAGTAGTATTAGCCATACAGCTTTGCAACATAGACCTGCTAGAGATTTTACCTTTAGCACAAGTATAATAACTTTGTCAGCTGTGCTTTTTTTTTCAGTGTATAAGAAGAAGCTTACCAGGCATGAGTTGCTAAACTGATGTGCGGATTGTCCTTGAGCTACTCTCGACTGTGAGAAACGAAGAAGCAAAAATGCATACAAGATAGCAGCTTCGGGCAGGGAGGAGGCTGGGGCAGCGTGTGGGGCTGCAGGGCTTATCGCAGAGAACTGCAGCTGGCTTTTGGAGAAGATACCAATTGGAGGTACTATGGACACGCTGGCTTTGCTGCTGATTGTAGAGGTCTGATGCTTGTTAGTAAAATTTGAGCTATTAAAAACAGTGGAGTAGGCTACCCGGAGGGGTCATGGACATACCAGCTATCCCCATGCATTGAGCCAAGGTGTCCCTCACACTAGCCAGGGACAGGCGATCGTTAAATGCGCTCACACTACTTTAAAAGTACAGTTCAACCGTCTTAGGGACGGGGAGAGCATGGGGCGTAGAAGATATAACGGTCTACTGAGTCTCTCTTGCAGATTGATGTGTTTCTCGGAGTGCTCGCCGTGATGCAGATCAAGATGGAGTCACTCAACTATTGGCAAGATTGAATAGTGAAGTGGAACACGACCACCACCTGATCATATCTTCCTGCAATTGGCACAGATAGCATGTGTGCTGGGCAGACACGTTATGTATCAGCCCGTGCCACAGGACACTGGAGTCATTGAGCATAGGGAGCGGGAGATGTGGTAGGTGTCCGGAAGATCTCGGGTTGTAACGTGAGAGGTGAAAGGTACAGAAGAGGTGGGCACAGGGTGGAGTGAGAGGTGAAAGGTGCTGGTGGTGGCAGATGTGAGCACATGGTGTAAACAAGGGGTTGAAGTTTGGCAGATGGATGTCACTCATGTGGCAGAGTTTGGAAGACTAAAATATGTGCATGTAACCATAGACACATGGAGCAAATTCGTTTGGGCGACAGCACAGACAGGGGAGAGGGCCATACATGTGGAGCGTCATTTATATAGTTGTTTTGCAATAATGGGAATTCCTCAGAAAATAAAGACAGACAATAGGCCGGCCTATGTAAGTAGAAGCATAGAACAGTTTATGAGGCAATGGGAAGTTAAACATGTAGCAGGGATTCCCCATTCCCCCACAGGACAGGCCATAATAGAAAGAGCGAATGGAACTCTAAAAAGATATCTTGGTGAATAATGGGGATGTTAAAGACCCACATATGAAATTGTTAAAGGCCTTATTTGTTATGAACCACCTGTGTGTGTTTGAGGAACAGAAGCTACCACCTGTAATAATACATCATAATCCAAAGGCACAAAAGGAGAGAAAAAAAGAAATATGGGTTAAATATCGTGACCCTAAACCAGGGATATGGCAGCCTCCGGCCAAAGTATTATACTAGGGACGTGAGTATTTGTGTGTTGATTCTCCCACAGGATCCATTCGGGTGCCAGCCAGGTGGACAAGAGCTGTCCTTGAAGCTGCGGAGATCAAACAATCTGACGAAAAAGGACAGGAAGAGATTGGAGAATAAATACACCCTCGTCTTGCGGTCATTGGAGGACTGGCTAACAATCAAAAGACTGAAGGTTACATAACAAAAAGACAGTGAATTTGATGAATAATGAGGTGTTTTGTTATAACCATAGCTTTTAGTGTAACTATAATTGCTAACAGCTTGACGCATTTTAATCAGCCTAGAGATAATATTTGGATAACCTTTGCTAATCAAACTGGTCAATCATCCCTTTGTCTTAGTTTGGGAGGGGTTACTAATCCTTTTAAAACGTGTTTGATAGGATTGCCCGTGTGGAATTTGGAGGAACTTTGTGGACTAGTAGACAATAACACCTTGTGTAATATGACGGGGCTGAACACAATTAGCGATGATCACGATCATTCGAACGGGAAACGTCAATGTGAGATAATTAAGTCCCTTAATATCACATTAGCCTCACCCCCTGAGGAAAAAGACTTGTTTGGAAGTGCCAATGCAAGCTGTGGTACTAATGGAACTGGGGGAAATTGGATAAGTTTTATGTCACGGGATATCCATGACTTTAATAGAAATCGAAAATATTGGGCCACCTTAGACTCTTCTTTGAAGTCAGAAACGGTATTTAAGCAATTGTATTCCAGCTGTAATGGCTCTAGTATTACATCACCGAAGGAATTGCCCACGGGTATATTTTTAATCTGCGGAGAAAGGGTCTGGAACGGAATACCAGTAAATCCCCCGGGTGGACCCTGTTATTTGGGGAAACTCTCTTTATTCCACCCTAACTTAATCACACTAATGCAGCTTGCTGACCATAATAATAGCTCTCACAAAAAACGTAGTTATTATGAGTTTGATTGTACTGATATTGGTCCCCCACGATTTTGGAGTGAACTGAAGCAAGTCATAGTTGCCACCCTTTTGCCAGGAGGAGCAGCCAATAAGGCCATGAACTTGGCTAAACAGTTAGGATGTTGGACTAAAGATGAGGTAAATAAAACTTCAGAAATGATTGATATGTTAACAGCTGACGTTCAAAGTGTAAATCATGCAGTGTTACAAAATAGAGCTGCCATAGACTTTTTATTACTAGCCCACGGACATGGATGTGAAGAATTTGAGGGCATGTGTTGTATGAACCTGTCGGACCATTCCACCTCGATACATGCCAAACTGAAAGAACTTCAACAGGGATTATATCAGTTGAAACAAGAAGAGGGATTAGGACTTGAAGGATGGCTTAAGGGATGGGGAATAGGCCCTTGGTTGCGAAATGTCATAATGTATGGAATTGGCTTTATGGGTATTGTTTTATTTATATTGTTAGTGTTTCCCTGTTTTATAAATTGTATTCAACGGACAATAGAAAGAACATTTGAGAGGATGTGGCAGGCTAATATCATTGTCCAAAAAGAAAACGGGGGAAATGTGGGGAGTTTTGTGGAGACTTGGCTAGAGGAAAGAGGACGTGATAGAATACAGCTGGTTAGGCAGTAAGCATTAAGCGATAAGATATTGGACCCTTGCTCAAGGCCATGAGAGCAAGAGAGTTGTATGATAACAGGATGAGAAAACAGGAGCTTAGTTTGGGTTAAGCAGCCACAAGTATCTGGAGTATGTTGAAACAAGGGCGAGGTTTGCATCTAACTGGGAACCAATGATAAGCTTAGCTTTTGCAATATGTATGAGCCTGATTATTGTATCTATAAAAGAGTTGTATCTTTGCAAATAAAGTTGAGACGTTGCACTACAGGGTGGGCTTGTCTCCCGTCGTCTTCAGCACGTGTGCTTGGCTGTGTGGCTATCCCAGCAAATATCAGGGTGGTTGAAGGCCCCAAGAGGACCAGGGACTGTGATCGTGAGGCAGCTCCCAGCTGTTCGTAGAAGGCCTCATCCACTTCCTCCACCTGATCAGGTGGCCTGTAGCAAACTCCTACAACAATATCACCTGCCTTGCTCTGGCCTTTAATTTTTACCCATAAGCACTCTATTCTCTCCTCATCCCCACCCAGGCACAGTTCAGTACACATTAATTGCTCTCTCACATAGAGAGCAACTCCACCTCCATGCCTTGTCAGTCTGTCTTTCCTGTACAATACATAACCCTCCAGGGCTATGCTCCAGTCATGGCAGCTATCCCACTTCTCTGTGACTGCAATGAGGTCATAGCCCCGCATCTGCACCTACATCTCCAGTTCCTCCTGCTTATTCCCCAGGCCGCGTGCATTGGTGTAGAGGCAGCGCAGGGGCTTACTCAAACACACAGGTTCCCCTGGGCAGGTGCAGGAAGTTCCTCCCTGGTTTGGCTCTTTCTCAGGGTGGTCAGCCTTCTGTATCTCAGCCCAGTGTGCAGATGAAGGGCACTTATCATTGCGTTCCCTGTCCTGCCTTGTTTCCCAGCTAGAGGCGACAGCTTGTTCTGTTTTGCTTCTCCCCCCCCACCCCCCAAGTCCCTTAGTTTAAAGACCTCTTTATTAACTTTGCTAGTCTACTCCCAAATAATCCAGTGCCTTTATGGGAGAGATGAATCCCATCCCATCCTATGAAGCTGTAGTCCCCAAGGAAGGATCCATTGTCAAAGTACCCAAAGCCTTCCTGCCGGCACCAGCCTCTCAGCCAGGAGTTCACTTGGCTGATTTTTCCATTACAAACTCCTCCTTTATCACCAGTGAACAGGATAGAGGAGAAAATAACCTGAGCCCCTCTACCTTTTACCTGCTCCACTAAGGATTTAAAATCCATCTGAATCCTGGAGATGTCATTCCTCATGACATCATTCATACCTATGTGGAACACAAGTAGAGGGTAGCAGCCTGCATCCCTGACGAGCCGTGGCACTCTCTCAGCCACATCCCTGATCTTGGCCCCAGGCAGGCAGCACACCTCTCTTGACTCCCTACTTGCTCCACAGATGGGTCTCTCAGTGCCCCTTAGCAGCGAGTCACCCACAACAAGCAGCATTCGCCTCTTCCTGCGATGTCCATTATCTACTGCAGGTGGAGGAATATACCTAAAGGAACTAAAATAGCTCAATTATTTCCTTTCAGGGCTGAAGTTCCATTTGCAGGTAGTCGTGAGCGTCGAGATGGTGGTTTTGGATCCACTGGAGTACCTGAGTTAAGACTTGCAATGTCACTTTCGCAGGCAAAGCCCACTCAGATGGTTGTATTCCAACATCCAAATGGTGAACACATGGTTGTGTACAATACGTTACTGGATATGGGAGCAGACGTTACCATTGTTCCTTTATCCTATTGGCCAAACAGCTGGCCTTTAGAGAATTTTGACACCCCTTTTGTTGGAGCAGAAGGAACACAGATGACAAAAATTAGCAGAGACCTGATTTCGGTATGCATGCAGGACAAAGAGAATAGATGTGTACAAATTAAACCCTATGTAATGAACACTTCAGTTTGGCTTTTAGGTAGAGATGCCTTAAGCCAAATGAGCTTTCATTTGTCAAATGAAAATTTTTAATAGTCACCATTAATGGGCAACCAATCCCACAGAAAAGCTCACCCAGATTCATGAATTAGTAAATGAACAATTAGAAAAAGGTCATATTAAGCCATCCACTAGTCCATGGAATACACCAATTTTTACTATTCCTAAAAAATCAGGGAAATGGAGGCTTTTACACGATTTAAGAGCTGTTAATGCAGTGAGTGCTTTATAGCCAGGATTACCCTCTCCTGCAATGCTTCCAAAAGAAAGGCCCCTGTTGGTGACTGACCTAAAGGACTGTTTTTTCACAATTCCTCTACATGAGGACGGCAGTGAGAGGTTTGCTTTTACAGTACCATCTATTAACAAACAAGAGCTGGCAAAATGATATTAATGGACTGTTTTACCTTAGGGAATGAAGAACTTGCCAACTATTTGTCAAACTTATATTGCCTGGGCGCTAGCACCTCTGAGCAAAAAATACCCTCATGTTTTATTTTATCAATATATGGATGATATCCTAATTGCAGGCAAAGACCTGGACCAGCATCAGATTCTACAAGAAGTGAAGTGACAGTTGGGCATCTCTGGGTTAGTGATTGCGCCAGAAAAGGTACAAATGCATGCCTGTCGTGGTTTTGCCCAGCTGGAGCAAAGGGGAAAAAAACACGCAACTGCTCCTCCTCTCTGTGGAACGTGGAGGGGATCAGAAAAAAAAAAGTAAAAGAGCCCGCGTAAGTTGAAATAATAACAATTTACTAGGGGAGAATTAAAGAGGAACAACTATAATAAAGACAAGGTAATATTGGATGTCACAATTAATGAGCCCTTTTGACCCAACCATCACCTCCATGTCACCATTGACACCTGCAGTGGCTACATACTAGCTACCCCCATGCACTGAGCCACAGCACGCCATGTGATCAGGCACTGGCTGTAATGTATAGCTGTCCTAGGATGTCCCAAACAAATCAAAACTGACAATGGGCCTTGTTACACCTCCCATGTAACACATGAATTCTGTTGAACCTGGCAGATTAAATTGGTGCACGGCATCCCTTACAATAGTCAGGGACAGGCAATCATTGAATGTGCTCACGCTACTCTTAAAGTACAGCTCAGCTGTCTTAGGGAGGGGGAGAGCATGAGACATAGAACTCCCCCCGACAGGCAACATGATATTTTAATGCGCTATCTGCATATCCTTAATCATTTTGTTCGAGGGTCAGGACCCATACTGGCGCAAGCACACCTTAGAGAGCAAGAACCAGTAGCAGTAGATAAATTACCAGCAGTCAAATTGTGGCAAATTGACACTGGGGAGTGGGAGTCAGGATGGAGGCTTAGATGCCTGGGCTGAGGGTATGCTTGTGTAGAAAAGGAGGGAACCAAGCAGTGGGTCCCGGCAAAACAAATTCGGCCAGAAATACAAGTCTAACAGACTACTGAGTTTCTTTTGCAGGTTGGCGTGTTCTTTGGAGCACTTGCCGCGACACATATCCAGCTGGAGTCACCCAACTATTGGCAAGATTGGACAGTGAAGTGGAACACGACCAGCACCTGTTTATATCTTCTCGCAATTGGCTCAGCTAGCACGTGTGCTGGGCAGACACGTTATGTATCAGTCCATGCCACAGGATGCTGTAGTCATCGAGCTTAGGGAGGGGGAGATTATGTAGGCGCCCCGAAGATCTTGGGCTGTAACGCGAGAGGTGGAGAGTACAGAAGAGGCAGGCACGGGGTGGAGTGAAAGGAGGTGCTTGTGTTAGCAGATAAAAGTGCATGGCGCAAGCAATAAAGCTGGAATAAAGCATCATCAATACTGAGTATGCAGTGATAGTCCCCTCAGTGGTCGGTGAGCTGAGTGTTCGGAGTGGGCAGCCTGGTGATGTTGTTGGTAGCAGCAACAGGAGTGTACACAAGGACTTTGTTTAAACCCACTCTGTTCTATTTCAACCTCACGGGACCCACATTGGGCACCAATTAATGTTGTGGTTTTGCCCAGCCAGAGCAAAGGGAAAAAAAAAACGCAACTCCTCCCCCTCTCCGTGGAATGCAGAGGGGATCAGAAAAAAAAAAAAAGTAAAAGAGCCTGCGTAAGTTGAAATAAGAATAATTTACTAGGGGAAAATTGAAGAGGAACAACTATAACAAAGACAAGGGGATATTACAAAGAAAACTGGTGAGTGATGCAGTTGCTCACCACCCAGGACCCGACCTAAGTGACCACTGTGGATCAGTGACTGAGAAATCGCGACGCCGGAAGGGAGCTTCTTCCGGCTAGCCCCTACCTATATAGTGGGCATGACGTTAGGATGGTATTGAATACCTGCTGGCCAGCCTAGATCAGCTGTTCAGGCTGTACCCTTTCCTGGTTCCTCACGGGAATTGACTCTTTCGTAGCTCAAACCAGGACAATGCCTCTTGGAAATATTTAGGTAATATCACCAGCACACACATTTGTCCTCAGAAGGTGGCAATTAAAACAGAAATTGCTAATTTAGCAGATGTTCAAAAGCTAATAGGTGATATCCAATGGGTACGAACCATATAATGGTATCATGAATGAGGATCTTGCACCACTAATGCCTTTGTCAAAAGGCTCAATAGAGGCTGACAGTGTGCAAAAACTGTCCCAGCAGCAAATACAAGCAATAGAAAAGATAGGAAACAAGATAGTCAATAACTACAGTCATTTCAAATGGAAGACTGGCCATTGAGATCAGCAGTACCCTTTAAAGGCCTAACTGTTTTTACTGACGCAAGTAAGATACAAGTCAAAGCAGGAGTGGTTTGGTGGGAGAATGGACAATGGCAAAACCTAACTGTTCATTCCCCAGGCAGCTCAGTTCAACTGCTGGAGCTGATGGCTGTAGTTAAAACTTTTGAGAAATGGCCAGATGTCCCATTAAACATCATCTCTGATTCCCTCTATGTGGTCGATGCCGTCACTCAATTAGAGAGAGCGTTGTTAAAAGAAATCTCTAATCAGAATCTGTATAACTTATTTGTACGGCTCTGGCATCAGATAAATGAACATTGAAGTGTCTATTATATTGGACATATTAGAAGCCATTTGGGCTTAAAAGATGGCCTATCAGTTGGCAATGAAATTGTTGACAAGATTGACAAGTAGCAGCTCCTTTATTGATAGCAATGGGGCCAATAATTGACAAATTTTCTCAAGCCCGAAGATCACACGACTGTTTTCACTAAGTTACAGTTTTACCTGACCATATTGGATGCTCAGGGTATTGTTTCCACATGCCCTGCATGCCAGAATCAAATCGGCCTGGGTGTAGAAGTCAATCCCAGGGATCTGGCACCATTAGGAATATGGCAATCGGATATCACTGTCTATACTCCCTTTGGACAATTTAAACAATTACATGTCACTATTGATACCTATTCGGCCATGGTTTGGGCCACAGCCTTAATGAGCGACAGTGCTCGAGATGTTATAAGACATTGGAGGAGTTGTTTTGCAGTCCTTGGTGTCCCATGAAAGATAAAAACTGATAATAGCTCAGGATATATAGCCAGTAGAACACATAAGTTTCTGAACTTATGGGATGTTAAACATACTACTGGAATCCCAGGCAATTGTAGCGGTCAAGCCATTATCGAATGTACTCATGAAACCTGAAAAGGACTGCTTGAAAAAAAAAAAAAACGAGGGAAGAGGGGGTGAGCCCTCAAGATAGACTGATGAAAGCCCTTTATACAATTAATCATCTCAGAATTGTGGCAAACCGGAATGAACCACCGGCATTAACACACTTTGCCCAAATGAATCAGGATTTGGATTTTACTGATAAACCTAAAGTTTGGTATAAGAATCCCACTACTGGAGAGTGGCAAGGACCTGCAGATCTGTTAACATGGGGAAGAGGCTGTGCTTGTGTCATTACAGATCAAGGTCCCCGGTGGATTTCGGCAAAATGGATCAAGCCACATCAACCGAAAGGACTTAATGACTGTAAGATCAATGGAAAAAACAATCTTGAGGAAAGAACCAAGTGATCCACCCTCAATCCATCACCCTATTAAAATGTAAACCCTGTCAACTGTGGCACGTATGCTGCTGTAAATTCCTCCAGCAATCTGTATCTCATTAGAAGAATTGAAGAACTTAACAAGATGGCCACTGGAAATTTGAAAGCAAAAATGATGTGTTTTCTGTGGATGAGGAGATATTTAAAACTTACATATAATGCTCGCAGATAAGCATGCTAAAGAAGTTGAAGAAAAGTCCGAAAATACATTCAGGAAATGGAAATATCAGTGGAGTTAGAGACCTCATCCCTTCTCACCAGTATGCGTACCTCCTAGCAACGTATATCAGATTATTTTTATTTTGAGTTTATGGATTTCTGTATTGTATTGTTCAGCGATGTAGCTGTTATTGACCTTTTGTTGTAAACTCATGGCCATGGGTAAAAATATTTATGTTTTCTTCATGTACCTTTAGTTTTGAAATCTGTTGCTGAAGTCTGGCTGGTCCAAAAAGAAAAAGGGGGGAATTGTAGGCACAAATGTGACTTGGACCAGCCATCTTGAATAAAGATGGTAGGGACAAGTTAATGCAGCTGGCAAGCTACTTCCAATTATCAGAAACAGGTGCTGCAAGGCAATCAATTGGGCCCTGGGTGATCACATGAGCAGAAGCAGCATATAAGGAAGTAGCTAGCAAAGGAAGGGTATCTTCTAGTCGATTCTATTGGTTGTGTTATGTTGCCCGTGTACATATCTGCATGTGCATTACCCAGATTCTCTAAATCTTTGAATGAGTATAGTTTGCGCTGCTACAACACACACCTTGTCAGCCTGTCGTTCCTAGACAATACATAGCCCTCCGTGGCTGTTCTCTGGTCATGGGAGCTGTCCCATCACATCTCTGTGACTGTTTTTAGGTCATATTCCTGCTTCTGCACCCACATCTCCACTTCTTCCTGTTTATTCCCCAGGCTTCATCCATTGGTGTAGAGGCAATGCAGGGGCTTACTCAAACACACAGATTTCCCTGGAGGAATGCAGGAAGATCCTCCCTGGTTTGGCTCTCCCTCAGTGTGGTCAGCCTTCTGCATCTCAACACGGTGTGCGGATGAGGCACTTATCATTGCATTCCTGCCCTGTTTCCCTGCTAGACAGGATAGCTTGTTCTATGCTATGTTTCCCCTCACCCCCCAATTCCTTTAGTTTAAAGCCCTCTTGATCAAGTTGGCTAGCCTATTCCCAAATATGCCAGTGCCCTTATGGGAGAGACAAATTCCATCCTGTCTTATCAAGTTATAGTCCTCAAAGAAGGACTCATTATCATAAAAACCAAAACCTTCCCACTGGCACCAACCTCTTAGCCAGGAGTTGACTGATTTTTGCATTGGTGACTTCTCCTTTACCTCTGGTGAAGAGGATGGAAGAGAAAATAACCTGTGCCCCTCTGCCTTTCACTTGCTCCCCCAAGGTTTTAAAATCCTTTTTGATTCTGGAGATATCATGTCTCATTACATCATTCATCCCCACATGGTACAGGAGTAACGGATAGTAGCCTGCATCACTGGCGAGATGTGGCACTCTCTCAGCCACATCACAGATCTTGGCTTCCGGCAGGCAGCACGTCTCATGACTCCTTATCCCATCGACAGATGGGTCTCTCAGTGTCTCTTAGCAATGAGACCCACAAGGAGCACCCATTGCTTTTTTATGGTGCCCATTACCTGTTGTTGGTGGAGCAGCTGATGGTGAATGATTTGCTGGGATTTCCCCTTCTGGAGATTGCTCGTCTACGTCCCCCATCATCAATACCTCATACTTATTTGTAATTGGCACTCTGGAAGGGGGGTTATGAAGATGAGCCCTACTTTGTTTTTTACCAGGGTCCAAGACATATTGGATTCACTGAAGGCTTGTACCTGATTGTGGAAGCCTCTGTCGATCTCCACCTCTGCCCCTCTAATACTACACAGTCTACTTATGGTTTCCTGCAGCTCTTTCACCTGACGCTGCAGCTCTTGAACTTTAGGGCACCTATGACATACTTACCTCAGCAGCATAGGTCCCTTAACATCCTAGATACCTCCTGCCCTCCACCTGGACTGAAGCATCCTTGCTGACCGGCTCCAGGTGTTGTCCATCTGAGCCTTGGCTTTAGCCCTCAGGTAAGTGCCCACCATCTTGCTAGCTTGAGGCAGGAGCACTTCTTCGACTTGCAGCTCTTTATGTGGGTTCTGTGTGGGCTGTGGGATTGTTCCCTTCCCATCCTTCCTTCTTGCCCTTCCTGAGCAAACTGCTGCGCCACACCCTGTTTGCTGGCCCTGTTCACCGCGCTCCAATATGACATGCCCAGATAGAAATGAGAAATGAAAATGATGAAAATTTGATCTCTAGTCCTGCACAAGGATTTGGGAAAATGCGTAATTTGACTAGTATAACTGCTTGCATTCAAATCCCTAACTCTGCAGGTCAACTTATTCCCTTGGGCATCATACAAGTCAGTATATCCTTACTTAGGGAATGGGATGAAATCATAGAAGCATATAAAAGTTAAAAGTGTATAAAAGTGTAAACAAAAGGATAATGATGTTTTGCAGGATGCTACACCGTGGAGATCAGGAGATGATACAACAGTGTTTGGTAAAGGCTCGAGATCAAGCTGTCCACCTGGATCAAAAGCATTAAATGAAGATTTCCTAAATTTTGCTTTAACAGCCTCAGGAGGGCAGGTGACAGGATTTTCAAAGCTATGCATTAACCAGAATCACATTGAAAATGTAACAACTGTCCCTGAATGCTCAAATCTCAGAAGAAAGTTTAGGACATGGACTAAGTCATTAGAGGGATTTTGGAAATATAAGGGGAAAAGTGGATGGTGTTTAAATTGGGGTACAAAACCCACATTAGCAAGGCAAGTTGGAAATGCCCAACTATTATCAAGACCAATAATATATCAGTCTTGAATTAAACAGTTGCAAGCAAACAAATTCCACTTTCAACTGCAAACAGGAACTTTCATCACCAGGGTATTCAGTATGGGTAACCTCAGATGGGAATTGGACTACTCATCTGCACTTAAGCTCAGTGACTTAAACGAGTAATTTTAGGATTTTTTACTCTGCCCTACATGGAAAAAGAGTCCTATCAAACCAAAAGATTGGGACAGGATTAAAAAGGATACAAAATCAGATGAAGATTCTTGGACTGGACCACTGACAGCAGTAGAATTTGGATGGGGAGTTCAAATTTTCTTGGTACTAGGACTAATGGCCTTGGAAAACAGGGTTTTAATAGAAAATCTGACTTGGCAAGTAGACACCCTTTCAAAAACTATGGAAAAGGGATTCCAAATTATTAGTAGACAAGTTCAGGCCAATACAAAATGACTTTACAGAATAGACTAGCTTTAGATTTACTCTTGGTCAAAGAACAAGGGGTGTGTGGCTTCCTAAAACTGGATCAGGAACATTGTTTCATTCACATTCCAAACCTAACTGAAAATTTGAAAAAAAAATGATTGGATGAAATGAGAAAGGGAGCAGAAGATAATAAAGCAATCAGGAATACAGCTGGAAATAACTGGTTCAATTGAATTCTTCAAAGTGGGAGCAGATGGTCATTACAGAGATGGTTAGCCATGCTGCTTGGAGGCTTAATCCTCCTTGTTTTTATCCTTAATGTAATCATAAGCATGGGATGCATCAAGAAAGCAATTGAAAAGAGTATATGGAAGTAGTCAGAATTAATAGAATGACTACTTCCAAAGGGGAAAAAAGATACCAGACTTCAGAGATTTCTCATTTATAGACCCTAAATCCCTATCCTCACTTGCTATTTTATACAGTTCTAAATAGATTGTTAGAGAGTTTCTTCTGGACCAGTTTTTGGTAACAGTGGGGGAAAGGTGGTCTTAAAGGGCTGGTCATACTCTTCATCATCATCCCACTATGTGTTGTTTTCTATTTGTTATGTTTGTTATGTTTTGGTTGTTGGCAGATTAATTTTGTTTTCTTTCCCAAGTCGAGTAGTCTTGTCTGTTTTGTCTGGGATCATAAGTGGTGAGTGAGCTGTCCCTGTCCTCATGGGGATTTCCATGAGGCCTTTGTTTATCTTTTTTTTTTTCTTTCCCATCCCACCTTGAGGGGTGGGGAAGGGAGAATGGGGGAGTGTCTGCATGGTCCTTGTGCCAAGCTGGGCCTAAAACTATGACACCTGTCCTTTCTTTAATCCTAACCCATAAACTCTCATTTGTCTCCTCATTTGTTCTCTGGTAAAGCTCCATGTATTCTAGCTGCGTTCTTATATAAAGGGCAAATCTGTCTCCTTGTCTTTCTAGCCTATCCTCCCTAAAGAGCCTGTATCCCTTTATTGCAACACTCCAGAAGTAGCAGCCTTCCTACTAATAAGTAAATGATGGACTTGTGAAGAGGTAAATTTGTACTCTTCTCTGTGGTTTCATCTGTTGATGTAATATGCTTACAAAAATATTAATTTTAGAATATTTTTAATGTGATGCAATTATTCTGAAAGTGAAATCTATAGCAAATGTTAAGCTTTATTTCTCATGTCATAACTCCAAGCTTGTTCTTCATATCTAGTTATCTTGATTTCAAGATTTCAATACTAGAGATTAAAACTGACATTCTTATTGGAAAGCGTGGTGTGTTTATATAAAGCTGTTTCTGGTAATAGGGGAGGGGCTGCAGTCGTGGCCCCTGTAAGAAGTTGCTCAAAACTTTCCCCGGCTCTAAGTCAGACCCACCTCTGGGGCTGAGCCAGGTGGAGCCAATTACAATCGCTCTTTAAGAAGAAAAAGCTGGAAGATGGGGGGCTTGGAGGTGATGAAGAAGCTATCCTCTAGACCTCAATATCAGGAAGGGAAGACAGGAGGTGGTGATGTGTTAGAGCAGAGACTCCCTTGCATCCCATGGTGAGATGGCAAGTTATCCTCCTGCAAAAAATGGAGTGTAATAGTGAAGCTGAGATGTGTTGACACCTTGTGGAGGATCCTATGCCAGAAGTGACTGTGCCTGGAGAAGGCTATGACTCTGTGGTGAGGTAGCATTGCAGCAGAATGTGCCTGGAGTTCTGCTGGCCTTGGAAGAGACCCACACAGTAAGAGTTTGTGAGGAGCTGCAGCCTTTGGTAAGTACTTGTGATAGGGAAGTTCATGAAGGACTGTATCCTGTGGGAGGTGCCCTGTGTTGGAGCAGGGGAAGAATGTGAGGCATCCTCATCCGAGGAGGAGAAAGAAGCACTAGAGACCATCTGTGAGGGACTGACTGCAACCCCCATTCCCTGTGCCACTGATGGGAAGAGGTGGTAGAGATATTAAAAGCATGTAGCTGAGCCTAGAAAGAGGGGAGGGGTGAGGGAAGGAGGTCTTAAAGGGCTTATTTTATTTTTCTCATCATCCTCCTCTGTTTTTTCTCTCTGTCTGTTTTGTTTCTAGTTAGTAGAAGATTAAACTGTTCTTGTTTCCTTCCTTAAGTTGAGTAGTCATAGAATTATAGAATGGTAGGGTTGGAAGGGACCTTTAGAGATCATCTAGTCCAACCCCCCTGCAGAAGCAGGTTCACCTAGATCAGGTTGCATAGGAACATGTCCAGACGGATCTTGTAGACTTCCAGGGAAGGAGACTTCACAACCTCCCTGGGCACCCTGTTCCAGTGCTCTGTCACCCTCACAGTATTTTTTTTCTTATATTTAAATGGAACTTTTTGTGTTCCAGCTTCATCCCATTGCCCCTTGTCCTGTTGCTGGATACAATAGAAAAAAGGGATGCCCCAACTTCCTGATACCCACCCTTTAGTTATTTATAAATGTTAATAAGATCACCCCTCAATCGCCTCTTCTCCAGACTAAACAGCCCCCGTTCCTGCAGCCTTTCTTTGTATGAAAGATGGTCCAGTCACCCGATCATCTTGGTGGCCCTGTGCTGGACTCTCTCCAGAAGTTCTCTGTCCTTCTTGAGCTGGGGAGCCCAGAACTGGACACAGTACTCTAGATGAGGCCTCACCAGGGCAAAGTAGAGGGGGAGAAGAACCTCCCTTGACCTGCTGGCTACCCTCTTCTTGATGCATCCCAGGATGCTATTGGCCTTCTTGGCCACGAGGGCACATTGCTGGCTTGTTTTTAGTTTATCAACCAGGAGGCCCAGGTCTCTTTTGCCTGGAACCATAATTGGTAAGTGAGCCCTCCCTTGTCTTGATCCACAAGGTTCCTGGTTATCACTTCTCCTTCCATCTCCCTGGGGCCTCTACCATCCTACGGGAGATGGGGGTGTGTGAGGGAGGTGAGTGAGTAGCTGTGTGCTTAGAATTCTGAATTAGCATTCCCATTCATTGAAGTTTACCATATTGTACCAGAGCCTCCAAAAGCTATTTAAGTCCCCATGTAACAGACAGAAGCTTTGCTCCAAAGAACTCAGCTGAGAGTCTGTCTAGATGTAAGAGCTGGATAGGGCTAAGGACAGTAATGTGAGATAAATGTAAGTGTAGCCAAGCAGACTGAAAGTGTGAGATGTCTTCAAGGAACTATCCAAAATAGCTTCCAAGGTCTTTTAACAAATCATTTACCATGTTATACATAATGCTATTTTTCTCACTTGACACTAAATTGCATTTGTATTTGGTTTGTTGGCAAAGTTTGAGAGGAGAGGCTGTTAAAGGCGTGGCTTCTATGTGAAGCTGCTAAAAGTTTCCCATATGTCCAATGGAGCCAATGCTAGCTGGCTCCAAGACAGAGCTGCTACTGGCTAAGGCCAAGCCAGTCAGTGACAGTGGTAGGGCCTCTGGGATAACATGAAGAATATAACCCCAAACCTGTGGGAACAAGGGCAGCAGAGAGAGGTGACATCAAGGTCAGTGAAAGAGGGGGAGGAGGTGCTCTAGGCACCAGAGCAAATATTCTTCTGTGACCTGTGGTGAAGATCATGGTGTGAGGTAGGCAGCTCATGGAGGTCCATGGTGGTGCAGATATCTACCTGCATCCTGGGGAGGACCCCACACCTGGGCAGGTGGATCCCTGAATGCAGTTGTGACCCTGTGGGAAACTTGCACTGGAGTAGGCTCCTGGTAGGATGTGTGATTCCATAGAGAGAGGGGTCCCTGCTCAAACAGGTTTGCTGTCAGGACTTGTGACTATGGGAAACCTTGCTTGTGCAGTTAGTGAAGAACTGCATCTCGTGGGAAGGACACGATGGAGAAGTTTGTGGAAGATTGTCACTGTGGGAGGAACCTGATGCTGGAGCAGGGGAAGAGTGAGAAGTCCTCCCCCTGAGGAGGAAGGAGCAGCAGAGACAGTCTGTGATGAACTGACCCCAGCCCCTGTTCCCCACCCCCCTGCACTGCTCGGGGGAAGGAGGTAAAATAGTTGGGAATGAAGTTGAGCCTGGGAGGAAGGGAGAGGTGTGGGGAATGTGTTTGTAAGATTTGATTATATTTGCTAATTACCCTACTTTGATTTGATTGGTAATAAATTAATTTTCACCAAGTTGTCTGTTTTGCCCATGATGGTAACTGCTGGGTGATATCCCTGTCCTTATTTTTATCCATGAGAATTTAATTATATTTTCTTTCCCTGTGCAGCTGAGGAGAGGGAGTGATAGAGAGGCTTAGTGAGCACCTGGTGTCCAGCCAGGGTTGACCCATCCCAATTTTATTGCTGATCTCTGCTTAAAAGAGTTGCAGAACTTGGTAACTGTGGGGAGTTTTGTGGAGACTTGGCTAGAGAAAAGAGGACATGATAGAATACAGCTGGTTAGGCAGTAAGCATTAAGCGATAAGCTATTGGACTCCTGCTCAAGGCCATGAGAGCAAGAGAGCTGTATGATAACAGGATGAAAAAGCAGGAGCTTAGTTTGGGTTAAGCAGCCACAAGTATCTGGGGTTTGTTGAAACAAGGGCGAGGTTTGCACCTAACTGGGAACCAATGATGAGCTTAGCTTTTGCAGTATGTACGAGCCTGATTATTGTATCTATAAAAGAGCTGTATCTTTGCAAATTAAGTTGAGACTTGTTGAACTACAGGGTGGGCTTGTCTCCCGTCGTCTTCAGCAGGTAACCATGTTTTCCTATTCCTTGGTTCCCATCTTTTAGCCAGTTAATGAGGATCATGCTTTTTAAACCATAACAACTGTGTCTTTATGATTTTTTTACTGTAGGATGTGGTTCCATTTTTTTTGTTCTTAAAACTAAGTGTTTTGATTGCATCACCCCTATCCTGCTCTATGCCAGCCAAAACCAGAACATACATACTTGCTAACTTTCAAACATTCCTAATAGATTTAATATGTATGACTGAGAAACACTGAAGAAATGGCTATATGGCTTTTTAATTCTTTGCATGTCTGTTATACTGGTCACACAGATTTGCTTGATTGGAGAGTGATATGAGAATTAAAATAACTAGTTTGTTTTTTTTGTGCTTAGCCATTTTTAAAATTTGAAAGCAAGTTTTGGCCTGCAATGGCACGAATTTATGAGAAATATGGAGCTCAACATCTGGTTTGTACTTACCTACTGGTAGAAGTCTATTCAAGAGCATCTTCATAATATTTCTTCCAACTGTCTGGATTCATCTGGTGGATTCAGTTTACCTGGATGCCTTTTTCTGCCCTGGACAAGCTTAGGTGGTTTATATGCTATATATATTTCTGGTAATCTCTGTATTTATTAACAGAATCCCTGCTTAGTTAATATAAAAAATAAAAATCAGTATATTAGGTGGAAGAAAAATGAGCTGGCTCAAAACTCACTTTCCATAGTAGTTGATGTTAAGGTTGCTTCAGATCTGTACTTTTATCTTCTTTGTGCTAGAACTTTAAATACTAACATAATTTGCAGTGAGACCCTTGCAAAGGCATTCAAGGTATTACCTTAAATAAATCCTGTCTTCTTGTGGTGATTTGACCCTGGATGGATGCCAGGTGCCCACCACACCACACTAGTAGCCTCATGGGTTGAGATAAAAGCAGTTTAATACAGAATTAGCAAAGCCATGTGCATGAGAAGCAAAGCAAATAAAGATCTTACTCTTCGCTTCCCATCAGCAGTGATGTCTGGTCACTTCCAGAGAAGCAGGGCTTCAGTACCAAGTAACAGTTGCTTTGGAAGGCAAAAGTGAATCATGTCTCCTCCTTCCTGCTCCTCTCCCTGAGTTTATATTACTGAGCTGATGTCATATGGTGTGGAATATCTCCTTGGTCAGCTGTCCTGGCCATGGCCCCTCCCAGTATCCTGCCCACTCACAGCTACTGGTGAAGATAGGGGAAGAAATGCTGGAGGGACAGCCTTGATACTGCATGAACAGTAGCCAAAACATTGATGTGCTATCAATACACATTTTTAGCTACGAACAGAAGGCAGAGAGCTACAAGGGCTGCTGTGGAAAATTACCACCACCCCAGACCCAATGCACTTTTTTATTGGACCTTGTACTTAGGGCTTGAAGCCTCTATGTTACTAATATCATCTGTAACAATATTTTTGAAAAGTTAAGTTATACATGGCTCGAGGTAGAATGCAGTGAACAGGAGACCCCATACATTGAGAAATTAGTGATCCACATAACAGTTAACCTGAGTAGGACCAGGCCTGTGCTGTGCTTTCAGGTCTATGTTGTGCTGTGCATGTCCTGCTTATTGTAACAGATAAGCCTGTAGGCAGCTCCTACTTAGTACTAGGGATTAAGCTACCTGCATAGCCTTACCTTTATATAACAGTACAGCAAGAAGCTCTTATGTGAACACTCTTCCTGTTTGATGGCAGAAATAATGAATGCAGTTGTTTCCTTGTAAGAAAACTCTATAATAGCTTGAATGACCAAAAAGGAGAAAACTCTCCATGAATGAGATCTGTCCAACATGCTGTGGACAAATCCATCCAGAGTTGAGCTGACGCTGCATGAACTGTGGTTCACAGTGTCTGAAGGCATGTAATATTTACTATCTATATTCCTCTTTTAATAATTTGTTATTAAAAAAGCTATTAAGCCATTTGTAATCAGGTCTCTTTTTATTGAGATCTAGGTGAACCCTGTACTCTCTCACCTCCCCTCCCAAACAGGATGCCAAACTTTTTATGCCAGATGCATCATAAGGCAATAGTAATTAATATCAACTGCAACAACAGTTCTTTATTTTCTAAAGACAAATGGATAATTAAATACACATATCACTAGCATTGCTAGTGTTAACATTTCTTACCTAGTTTACCTGCCAATCAGAGTATTCCAATAGTCAACCACAATTAAGCATGTCATCTTTCAATCTCTAATTTTTGAACTCAAGCTAACAGAAGTATAGAATCTTGATGCCTGTTTTGTTTGATACTTCAGTTCTGATCTGTCACAGCTGCCATAGTAGCAGTAGGTCCTACACAAAGTAAAATACTGACAGAATGTAATATTAAATATCGGGGGCTTTCCCCCAGAAGCTATGGTGTTCAATTTTTACTGAGCATTAAACCTACCTTTTTCAGTATCACATAATTTTTCTATATAGTTCCATATAAACCTTTCCTTCTAATCCAGGTAAAGTATGAAACAAATTTTCTAGAAATATTGAAATCGAACTTCTTACTCTGAGTTTGTCATGGTTTGGCCCTGCTAGCAAAGAAGCACCATGATGGTCTTGCGCTCGGTGATCCCCATTCACCCCCACCCTCGTTAGGATGGCAGAGGCCCCAGTGAAATGGGAGGAAAAAGATAAGAAAGGATGTTGTGGATTGAGACAAGGGCAGGGAGAGCTCACTGCCAATTATGGTTCTGGGCAAAACAGACTCCAGTACTCAGAGAGGAAAATAGGAAAGTTTATTCTACAAGAAACAGAACGGAATAAAAGCAAAAAGGGAGTAGGGTGATGAGAAAATTGCAACCAGCACTTTAAGATCTCCCTCCCCCATCCACCCTTTTTTCCCAGGCCCAGCTCACTGTTCCTGATATCTCTACCTCCTCCCCCCACAACAGCTTAGGGGGGCAGGGAATGGGGAATGTGGTCAGTCTCTCACAGATGGGCTCTGCTGCTTCTGTCTTCTCATAGGAGGATGAATCCTGGCATTCTTCCCCTGCTCTGATACGGGGTCACTCCCCCAGGACACAGTACTTAAACTTCTCTGGTGTGGATTCTTCCCAGCAGCTATGGCTTCTGTCAATACAAGGTCCCTCACATGGGATGCAGTCCTTAGTGAACATCTCTAGTGTTGATTCTTCTCCATGGTTGCAGCTTCTGCAGATACAGGGTCCCTCCCTCGGGACATGGCCTCTTGTTGGCATAATTTTAATGAGCTTCCTAGTCATGGGTTCCTCCCCACAGTTACAGTGATTCATAGGTAGATAGATAAGTTCAGGTTATGGAAGCTTACTTGTTAAAACTTACAATGTTATTTAGAAAATCACATATATAGTTTTATGAAATTGCTAGTCTTATAAGCCCACAAACAGAGATATTAGAATGACACAGCTATTTCTTGTAACATAGCTATTGCTTAGTGCTGATAGTTTCAAGGCTCTTATGTTCCTAAACAAAATTATTATGGTGAAGCTATTTACATTAGTTCTACACTTGAACATTTGGACACTGTACACCACTGATAATTATAAGGCCTGCCTAGCCCTAAACAAAACTGTTATCTGGGATGGTAGAGCTTTTAGGCCACTTTTCATCCTATCCAAGGACCGAGGAGTAAAAGATAAATTGCAAGGAATGTTTGGATCTTAATCCAACAGTGATCCCTAATGACCCCTGAAGGAAGCAAGAGGACACCGAAAGAAACCTGACAAAGGTGTAACTCAGGTAGACCTAGACAGGACTATGGGTGGGCCCTTTCCTGGAAATGTGATGAGTATTCATGTTTGCTGTAAATATAAGCTGAAAATCAAAAAGCTGATGTGGGCACGTTTGGTGGAGAAATCCTCCGTGTTCCCCAGAGCTGTAATAAAGAATACCTGCTTAATAGTCTCATTGGCTATTGAGTCGTGACTGGCTTCTTCACAGCATCATTTGGCGACCCACATGGGGCTCTCTCTGCTTGGCTGCAGGACCTGGTAAGGAACAGGACTCCCTAGGTGCGCACCCTGGGATTTCTCGGAGGGTCTCCTTACCCTGCCGGATCACTGCTCCAGCAGACAAGGACCATCACGAGAAATAAAGGTATTTATTTTTGTGTGGGTTGGAGTCCCACTTGGGACCAGTCATTGGAAGGGGAGTATGGAATTCTTTGGGAGATGTCCCGTGTAGGACCTGTAAGTTGTGGGAGATGTCCACAAGCAAAAAACTTTAACTGGGAATTAACAAAATGGTCTGGTCACCTTTGGGCTGATTGCACAGTCCAGTTGCTGGGCATCTTTGGCTAATAGCATAGTCCAGTTACTGCTACATAGTAACTGCTCAGTCTAGTTAACTCACCTAAATCTGGCTAATATAGATCCAGAATTTGTAATAAGGATTTCTGAGTTTTGCCTATCCCTTTACTTATTTTTGTTTACCAATATCTTTAAGTATGTTAATAAGTTTTGTTGATTGGGGGGGTGTGCGTGCGTGCATGACTGAGATGTGCAAATAAGCACGAAGCGAGTGCAGAGTCTTGATATGCGGTTCCGATATTCCGCAAGGGACACAGCCAGAGAAGGGCAAAGCGAATAATAATACTATAAATTGTTTGTTATCACTATTGATATTAGTTCCTTGTTATCTGTGTAATGATGAGCATGAAATATTGTTGTCTCAAAGAATTTTAAGCCAAACAGCATTTGAGTCTAAATTCTGTTCCTAAATATGATAATTTGTTTGGTTGGACATCACTCGGGAGTTAAGCCCAGCCACCCCCAACCACCCAGAATTGTCTCAGATTGGTTGGAAAGCAAGGGGGTTTAACTGCTGCCAAAAATAATTACAATCTAACCAGAGAGTGCAATTGTTATATTTACAAATGCTGTCCGACAATCTGCCTGATGCTGCCCTATGTTGTTTAAACTGGATAAGCATTGTGTGGGTGGAAACCCAGGATCAAAGGTGATTTTTAAGGAGTTTAGAGTGGTGGATTTGGTCTGAACGAGGCAGAAGTTAGTTGTTTGTGGAAACTGAGTGCAAGGGCTGTGAAGGGCAGAAAGGAGCTTAGTTAAATGTGAATTAATAATGGGGGGGGAAGGCAGAATAATGAAATACCTAAGCAGAGTCCGTTAGGTTGTATATTGCCTTATTGGAAAAATAAGGGGAAGACCTAAGAGTAGTATTAAAAAGAGAACTTTAATTAGCTATTGTAATCAATGGGAGCCACTATATATATTGGTTTATGACAAAGAGTGGCCAAGGAATGGTGTAGGCACAAATGTGGCTTGGACCAGCCAGCTTGAATAAAGATGGTAGGGACAAGTTAATGCAGCTGGCAAGCTACTGCTAATTATCAGAAACAGGTGCTGCAAGTTAATCAATTGGGCCCTGGGTGATCCCATGGGCAGAAGCAGCATATAAGGAAGTAGCTAGCAAAGGAAGGGTGGCTTCTTGTCAGCTCTGTTGGTTGTACTATGTTGCCTGTGTACATCTCTGCATGTGCATTACCTAGATTCTCTACGTATTTGAATGAATGTTGCTTGCACCACTACAACATTTGGTGACCCCGACATGATCAGCTGAAATTGTTGGATTAAGAACCCTCGGCAGAAAATCACCTGGATTCCTGTCTGAAAAGGCAAGTGACCCGAGTAAACCGGTATAATGGGAAAAATGATGAGCAAAGAAGAAAATCCTATTGACACCCTCCAGCATATCCTTGCTGAAAAAGGAATCAATTATGAAGGAGAGGATTTGTTAAGATTTGTAAGATGGGGCCAGGAAGTAGGTTTCTTTGGCTCCCCCCAAGAAATATATGAAAAGGGACGTTGGGAAAATCTAGGAGACATGTTGAATAATGCTATCGGCCTGTGTAAATTGGTATCATCCATTATACAACAGCTAGAAGCTCAGTGTGCTACAGCTGCTGCCATGAAAGCAGAAAATGCTTTCATCTGCATTCCCAGTAGATGCTAAAAGGTTCTTTGGAGGTGGTGACTTTATAGTGCCATTGGCTCCACCTCTAGAAGAAAATACTAAGAGACTCTTCAGAGGGGATAATGTCATAATACCCTCGGCTCCACCTTTAGAAGAGGAGAGCATGGATGTGAGCCAGAAATTAAAGTTTCACCTCTACAGGTGCTCAGAGACCCCCTGGCAAGATGACTATGATCCTGCTAAGAAATGGAGAGACCTCATATGTGACACAGTAATTGAAGGAGCATTTATTCCACAAGCCTTTCCAGTAATAACAGCACATAAAAAACGACAGTGGGCACCTTTGGATGGGAAATTGGTAAGGGAAGGCCAGAAAGCTGTGATGCAATATGGCTTGACCAACCCATACATTCCAACTTTATTGGATCATATTTTCGCCAGCAGATTAATGACTCCATTTGACTGCTGGAAGCTAGCAGAAACCTTCCTGAAGCCCACTCATGTATTACTATGGGAGTCTGAATGGGGAAAAAAGAGTCTATGTGGCAGTAGTAGAAAATATAGACTTATAGCAGGGAGATCTGTGGCGAGTCATCACAGCAGATATGATGTTAGGAAAACAACTGTTTGCTGACCCTCAGGTACAAGCCCGACTCCATGAAACTATTCTGCAGCAAACACAGACACTGGCTCATCAAGCGTTTAAGATCGTCCCTGACATGAGGGTGCCAGTTCCCTCACACACAACCATTATACAGAAACCCAATGAGCCTTTTATGACCTTTTTAGACTGGCTAAGAGCAGCTCTGAATCATTTACCAAACATGTCAGCTGAAGTAAAAGCAGAAATAGGATTACACTTAGCAGTTGCTAATGCTAACCATGATTGCAAAAAGATCCTGCAGGCTCTCCCGCGGACAGCAACTTCGGTCAACATGATAGAAGCCTACTCTCAGGTAGGATCATCAGCGCATTTAGCTGAAGCCATGGAAACAGCACTGAAACTGTTAGTTCAACAGCACAAAGCAAATTGGAGGCAAAATGTTTTAACTGCGGAAAAATAGGACATGTGAAAAATCAATGTCGGTCCAGACCATTGGTATGGACAAACAGCTCCACCAGACCATCTGAGTCCAACGGCAGATTTAATGGCAGCCACCAGTTTACATACCTAAAGGAACTAAAATAGCTCAATTAGTTCCTTTCAGAGCTAAAGTTCCATTTGCAGGAAGTCGTAAGAGTCAAGATGGTGATTTTGGATCCACTGGAGTACTTAAGGTAGAACTGACACTGCAACTTTCGCAGGGAAAGCTCATTCGGACTGGTTGTATTCCAACATCCAAATGGTGAACACATGGTTGGGTACAATACATTGCTGGATACGGGAGCAGACGTTACCATTATTCCATTATTCTATTGACCAAACCGCTGGCCTTTAGAGAATTTAGACACTTCTGTTGTCTAAATAGTAGAAGAAACACAGATGACAAATATTAGCACAGACCTGATTTCGGTATGCATACAGGGCAAAGAGAATAGATGTGTGCAAATTAGACCCTATGTAATGAATATTTGTTTGGCTTTTAGGTAGAAACGCCTTAAGCCAAATGAGCTTTTGTTTGTTGAATTAAAATTTTTAGTAGTGGCCATTGATGGGCGACCAATTCTGAAGTTAACCTGGCTCACAGATAAACCACTTTGGATTGATCAATGGCTGCTAAGCAAAGAAAAGCTCACCCAGACTCATGAATTAGTAAATGAACAATTAGAAAAAGGTCATATTAAGCCATCTACTAGTCCATGGAATACACCAATTTTTACTTTCCCTAAAAAGTCAGGGAAATGGTGGCTGTTACACGATTTAAGAGCTGTTAATGCAGTGATGCAGGACATGGGTGTTTTACAGACAGAATTACCCTCTCCTGTAATGCTTCCAAAAGAATGGCTCCTTTTGGTGATTGACCTAAAGGACTGTTTTTTCACAATTCCCCTACATGAGGATGACAGTGAGAAGTTTGCTTTTACAGTACCATCTATTAACAAATAAGAGTCAGCAAAACGATATCAATGGACTGTTTTACCTCAGGGAAAGAAGAACTCGCCATCTATTTGTCAGACTTATGTAGCCTGCACGCTAGCACCTCTGCACAGAAAAATACCCTCATGTTTTATTTTACTACTATATGGATGATATCCTGATTGCAGGAGAAGACTTGGACAAGCATCAGATTCTATGAGAACTGAAGTGACAGTTGGGCATCTCTGGGTTAGTGATCGTGCCAGAGAAAGTATAAATGCATGCCTCTTGGAAATATTTAGGTAATATTATCACAGATGTGCACATTTATTCTGAGAAGGTGGCAATTAAAACAAATTGCTAGTTTAAAAGACGTTCAAAAGCTGATAGGTGATATCCAATGGGTACAAACCATATGTGATATGAATGAGGATCTTGAGCCACTAATGTCTTTGTTAAAAGTCTCAGTAGAGGCTGACAGTGCGTGAAATCTGTCCCGGCAGCAAATACAAGCAATAGAAAAGATAAGAAACAAGATAGTCAATAGCTACAGTCACCAATATGATCCTGACTTGTCAATTAATATTGCTTTGATAAGTCAAAACCAGCATGTAATGGCAGTCTTGATGCAATGGGATTCAGTAGCAAAAGACCCATTGAGGATCTTGGAGTGGAATTTTTTTTTTCCATATAATTTGCAAAAAACAATTACCACAAGACTAGAGGCAATTGCGAAAATAATAGTTAAGACCAGGAAACGTCTGCTGGAAATAGCAGGGATTGAGGCAGACGTCATTTTTGTTCCTCTCACAGATGAGTTCTTGAACTGGGCACTGCAGCAATCTGATGAATTACAGTGGGCCTTATTGTCATATCCAGGGACTATAAATAATCATTATCCATCCCATAAACTGTTTTCTGTTAAATTTCAAATGGAAGACTGGCTGTTGAGAACAGCAGTACCTGTTAAAAGCCTAACTGTTTTTACTGACGCAAGTAAGATACAAGCCAAAGCAGGAGTGGTTTGGTGGGAAAAAGGTTTTGCCATTTTCCAAACTGTTCACTCCCCAGGCAGTTCAGTTCAACTGCTGGAGCTGATGGCTGTAGTTAAAACTTTTGAGAAATGGCCAGATGTCCCATTAAACATCATCTCTGATTCCCTCTATGTGGTCGATGTCGTCACTTGATTAGAGAGAGCGTTGTTGAAAGAAATCTCTAATCAAAATCTGTATAACTTATTTCTGTGGCTCTGGCACCAGATAAATGAACATCGAAGTCTCTATTATATTGGACATGTTAGAAGCCATTTGGGCTTAAAAGATGGCCTATCAGTTGGCAATGAAATTGTTGACAAGATAGTGGCAGCTCCTTTATTGATACCTATGGGGCCAATAGTTGACAAATTTTCTCAAGCCCGAAGATTGCACGTTTTTTTTCACCAAAGTGCGAAAATGCTGGCAAAGCAGTTTGACCTGACCATATTGGAAGCTCAGGGTATCGTTTCCACGTGCCCTGCATGCCAGAATCCAATCTGCCTAGGTGTGGGAGTCAATCCCAGGGGTCTGGCACCATTAGGAATATGGCAATCAGATATCACTGTCTATACTCCGTTTGGACGATTTAAACAACTACATGCCGGTGGATTCCGGCAAAATGGATCAAGCCATATCAACCAAAAGCACTTAATGACTGTAAGATCAATGGAAAAACCAATCTTGAGGAAAGAACCAAGTGATCCAACCTCAGTCCATCACCCTATTAAAATGTAAACTCTGTCAACTGTGGCACCATATATGCTGCTCTAAATTCCTCCAGTAATGTGTATCTTATTAAAAGAATTGAAGAACTTAAGATGGCCACTGGAAATTTGAAAGCAAAAATGATGTGTTTTCTGTGGATGAGGAGATATTTAAAACTTACATATAATGCTCGCAGATAAGCATGCTAAAGAAGTTGAAGAAAAGTCCGAAAATACATTCAGGAAATGGAAATATCAGTGGAGTTAGAGACCTCATCCCTTCTCACCAGTATGCGTACCTCCTAGCAACGTATATCAGATTATTTTTATTTTGAGTTTATGGATTTCTGTATTGTATTGTTCAGCGATGTAGCTGTTATTGACCTTTTGTTGTAAACTCATGGCCATGGGTAAAAATATTTATGTTTTCTTCATGTACCTTTAATTTTGAAATGTGTTGCTAAAGGCTGTCTGGTCCAAAAAGAAAAAGGGGAGAATTTAAGGTACAAATGTGACTTAAACCAGCCATCTTGAATAAAGAGGGTAGGGACAAGTTAATGCAGCTGGCAAGCTACTTCCAATTATCAGAAAGAGGGGCTGCAAGGTAATCAATTGGGCCCTGGGTGATCCCAGGGGCAGAAGCAGCATATAAGGAAGTAGCTAGCAAAGGAAGGGTATCTTCGAATCAACTCTGTTGGTTGTACTACCTTGCCTGTGTATGTCTCTGCATGTGCATTGCCTAGATTCTCTACGTCTTTGAATGAATATTGCTTGCACCACTAAAACAGAACGGAAATATGTTGTTTTGCTTGTAACATATAGGAGCATTGTATGGAGAATATGATGAGAGTGGTGATGGCTGTACTATGTTGGGAAAAGGTAGAGACAAAGAAAAAGAGGCAGTTGAAAGTGGTATAGGAGAGTTTGTGAAGTGATCAAGAAGAGTTTTGTCACAGGTTAGGATGGAATAACAGAGGAGAAGAGGAAACAAGGAAGGTGAGAGGAGTGGTAGTGGCTGCATTGGATTGGAAAGAATTCAGAGAAGAAGGATGAAGGGGAGTTGGAAATGGTGAAAATAGTACAAGAAGGTACAGTGGAAATAATGGAGGGAGGTTTCATGAAAATGGTAAAAGAGAGTTTTGTCACAGGATAGGACCGAATCGGAAGTGGATGTGAGGGTGATCTCGCTGCAACATCTGTCACCCCATTGATCGCCAGGGTTGATTCAGTTGATATGGCTGACTAGGTGGGTGTCCCCTTTCTCCCTCACGGCTCCGTGTGCATCCCTCCCAAAGCTGCGCGCTTGCTCGAACAGGACGCCCTTTGCAGATAGAGACGTACTGTTCATCAGTCAAGGATATAGGGTAGCTGCACTTCTCTGCTAAAACCTCAAAAAAAGCTCAAGGTCAAGTTGTTAATTTTTTTTCTTCTCCCATAACATCCTCATCAGAAAGCTCAAGCAGTGTGGCTTGGATGAGTGGACAGTGAGGTGGAACGAGAGCTGGCTGAATGACAGAGCCCAGAGGGTGGTGATCAATGGCACAGAATTGGGCTGGAGGCCTGTGACCAGCTGAGTTCCACAGGGATCGGTTCTGGGGCCAGGCTTGTCCAATATATTCATCAACAACCTGGATAGGGGGCAGAGTGTACCCTCAGCAAGTTCGCTGATGACACCAAACTGAGAGGACTGACTGATTCCCCAGAAGGCTGTGCTGCCATTCAGCGAGATCTCGACCGGCTTGAGAACTGGGCAGAGAGGAACCTCATGAGGTTCAACAAAGACAAGTGCAGAGTCCTGCATCTAGGAAGGAACAACCCCATGCACCAGTACAGGCTGGGAGTTGAACTGCTGAAGAGCAGCTCTGCAGAGAGAGACCTGGGTGTCCTGGTTGATAATAAACTAACCATGAGCTAGCAATGTGTCCTCGTGGCCAAGAAGTCTAATGGCATCCTGGGATGCATCAAGAAGAGTGTAGCCAGCAGGTCAAGGGAGGTTCTCCTCCCCCTCTACTCTGTCCTGGTGAGGCCTCATCTGGAGTACTGTGTCCAGTTCTGGGCTCCTCAGCTCAAGAGGGACAGAGAATGTCTGGAGAGGTAAGAAGGCCATCCCTTGCTTACTGAGTCCAACTGTTTGGAAAAGTATCCCACTGGTCTCTTCCAGCTTCCCAGTCTCTGTGTCTAAACTCCTAAAGCCAAATGTTGAAAGTCTATGGTCAAATCTGACAGGTGTGCTATCTGAGCTTTCTTTCTCAATACCTTGTACCCATTCAGTCCCAAAAAGTTTAAAAGTTCAATGATTACTTGTATGCAGACTGACCTTTCTGTTGTGGCAATCATGATATCATCCACTGTGGATGGAACAGTGGAACAGGTTGCTCAGAGGGGTTGTGGAGCCTCCTTCCTTGGAGGTCTTCAAGACCTGCCTAAACATGTTCCTATGTGACCTGATCTAGGTGAACCTTCTTCTGCAGGGGGATTGGACTAGATGATCTCTAAAGGTCCCTTCCAACCCCTACCATTCTATGAATCAGTGTTTGTACTGTAAACAGGATGAGCATTGGAAGAGGGAATGTCCAAAGCTTTTACAGGACCCTAGAAAGATAGCTTCTAGTGAAGTTAATTGGCAGGGACCTGGGAATTTACTCTGGTGGATCTACTGAAGGAAAAAGTGGGGTTAGATATTTAATTGATACTGGTGCTCTTTTCTATTTTGAATTATTGCCCATAAGCAAAGACTTTGTAAACATCGTGGGAGCGACTGGCCAACAGAAAAGGGCATTCTTTGGTGAATCTATCAAATACAAATTGAGGAAACAAATTGGAATACACAAATTTTTATATGTTACAGATGCTCCTAAATCCCTGCTGGGACAAGATATATTAGAACAATCAGAAGCCAAAATAGAATGTAAACAAGGGGAGATATTATTTAAAGTAAAAGAAAATCAACTAATTGATATCCTAGGCCTAAATAAAATAACTTCCGCTAAAACGATTGGAGTAACAACAGTCTCGAAAGAAATTGTTAATCAGATATATCCAGGAGTATGGGCTTCAGGAATTCCAGAAAGGAGTAAAAATGCTCCCCTTATAGTGATTGAACTTAAGGAAGGTGCTACCCCTGTCTGAAAGAAACAGTATCCATTGAGATCAAAAAGGAATAGAGAATCCAATCAATTATTTTATAAAACATGGACTCTTGGTAGAATGCCAATCAATTTAATACTCCGATTTTACCAGTCAAGAAACCTGACAGATCTTACCGAGTTGTGCAAGATCTCAGAGCAATAAACAATATTGCTAAAGACATACATCTGGTGGTACCTAACCCTTACATCCTGCTTACAAAACTTAGGGAGAATCAGATCTGGTTTACAGCGTTAGACTCGAAAGATGCTTTCTTCTGCCTGCCTTTAGCCAAAGAAAGTCAAAAGTTGTTTGCATTTGAGCATGAAAGTCCTACTTCTGGATGGAAAAAACCCAGCTTACCTGGACAGTGTTACCTTGAGGATTTTAAAACAGCCCAACAATCTTTGGAAATCAATTGGCACGAGAATTAGACAGTTGGGAAGCTCTCTCTAAGGAAGGAACTCTCCTACAATATGTAGATGACTTGCTGATAGCTGCTGAAACAGAATCAGAATGTATCTGATGGACTGTAAGCCTATTACATTTTCTTGGACTAAATGGATACCAAGTTTCTCAACAGAAGGCCCAGATGGTACAGCGGCAAGTGACCTACTTGGGATATGAAGTCTCTGGAGGACAATCAGAATTGGGATCTGAGCGAAAGGAGGTTGTAAGACTCCACTACCTGGAACAGTGAAGGATCTCAGAACCTTTCTGGGAATGACAGGTTCGTGCCGGCTATAGATCTATAAGTATGGGATAGTAGTAAAGCCTCTCTATGAATTTTTGAAAAATAGCCCTACCAAATCGGTATGGACAAAAGAGGCTCAAAATGCTTTTGATATTCTGAAAAAGGAACTCATGAGAGCCCCAGCCTTGGGATTGCCAGATATTACAAAACCCTTCTGACTCTTTTCTCATGAAAAACAGGGCATTGCCTTGGGAGTTTTGGCCCAATGTCTGGGACCTCGTGAAAGAGCTGTGGTCTACTTCTCCAAACAACCAGATGAAGTAAGCAAAGGCTGGCCAGGATGTTTATGAGCTGTGACTACTGTAATACTGAATATTGAGGAAGCTTGAAAATTTAGGCTAAACGATGACAGTGATGGTCTCTCACACTGTATCAGCTGTTCTGGAGCAAAAAGGAAATCACTGGCTTTCCCTATCCAGATTTTTGAAATATCAAGCTATCCTGGTGGAATCTGATGATGTTGCAATAGAAGTCACTAACATTGTGAACCCAGCTTCTTTCCTTAGTGAAACAACTACCGAACTATTGACCCACAATTGCCTAGAAATGATGGAGGTTGTATATTCCAGCAGACCAGACTTAAAGGAGGAGCCTCTGGATGATGCTCACGGTTCCCAGTTCACAGATGGTAGCAAGGTACTTGAAAAGCTGGATATGCAGTGACCACCACTGACAATCGAATCTGCACCTTTACCTACTGGAACATCTGCTCAGAAAGCAGAAATCATTGCCATAACCAGAGCATTAGAACTGGAAAAAGGGAAGAAGATAAATATATGGACAGATTCTAAGTATGCTTTTGCAGTTGTACATGCCCATGGAACAATCTGGAAGGAATGTGAACTTTCGACCAGTCAAGGAAAGCAAATTAAACATGCAGAAGAACTACTTCATCTTCTGGAAGCTGTGCAATTATCAGCCAAAGTTGCTATTATGCATTGCCATGAACATATGGGAGGTAACACTGATCCAGAAAAAGGAAACAGATTGGCTGATATTGAGGCTAAGTGGGCAACAGAAAGAGAATGTGAAGTCCAAATTTCAACTTTAATCCCAACTAACAAAAACAGTGAACCAGATGATCAAGAAGATGTTAAATATTCCAAATTGGATCAGGAACTAAGTGCAGGCCCAAGGATAAAAGTCCCTCCTAAAGGATAGGCACGCCTAGAAGATGGAAGGATAATAATACCCTCCATCTTAATTTGGGATCTGATTACAGCAGAACATAACAAAGCCCATTGGGGACCAGATGCCCTGTACAAATACCTTAATCAAAACATGGATAGGGAGAAATTTATATACAGCAGTTCAACAAGTGACACGACAATGTGAAATATGTCTGAGAAATAATCCTAATACTGGGAATCGGCTACAATTGGGTACAATTCAGAAGATAAATGCTTCAGGGGAAAATTGGCGAATGGATTTCTCAGAACCATCAAAGAAAGGGGTCTATCGATACCTGTTGGTACTGACAGATACCTTTTCCAGATGACCAGAAGCTTTCCCTTGTAGGACCAACAAAGCCAGAGAAGTAACTAAGATATTTTTAAATGAAATAATACCTCGGTTCGGGGTACCTATAAACATTTAATCGGACAGAGGACCCCATTTTTGTGCACAAATAGTGCAGCAGGTGAGCAAGCTATTGGAAATTAATTGGCAATTACACACTCCCTATAGGCCTCAAGTGAGTGGACAAGTGGGAAAAATGGACCATATAATAAAACAACAAATACCCAAAAATATGCCAAGAGGAAAATCTGCATTGGTATCAAGTATTGCCAGTAGCTTTGCTCAGGATACGTGTAAAACCAAGAGCTAAAGAAAGTCTCAGTCCTTTTGAAATACTGTATAGCAGGCGATACCACATTGAGTATAAGGGGGAGGATCTGAGTCAACTGGGAGATTCTTACCTTCATAATTATATAATCGCTCTGGGAAAGCAATTGAAACTAATTAATAAGAATGTACTGGGAACTAGAATCAGAGGCTTGGATCACCCTATACATCCTTTTAACCCAGGAGATTGGGTTTATGTTAAAAATTTTTCAGATGATTCTCTTTGGGAGAAATGAGATAGACCATATCAAGTGCTGATAACAACCTTTACAACTATTAAGATAAAGGAGTTACCTGCCTGGACTCATTACTCCCGCCTTAATCCTTCTTGGTCACTAAAGAAGGTGGACATGTCTGTACAACACCACTATCAACTCGAAATGTTCACCTTTTCTCAGCACCTCCAATACTGGATGGTAATCTTGGTTGCATTAAAGAAAATTGTTCTGCTCTAAGCGAGATGTAACTGGCATGCTGGAACTGGACTCGGAGTTTTAAATACAATAGACCTCGAGATCTTTGCTAATAAACTAAGATCTGAAAAAACATATTCGGGTGACAACTAGCTAATAGCCCATGCTGTCCAAGATAATGTGTCCCTGGCGCTGAGCTCTATTCAGGCTCAGCTGTGGATATAATCCACAGTGGCTGCAATAATCTGAGAAGGTGAAAATGGACTCTTATCCATAGAACTTAGGCACTAGTTTTGAAAGAAAATTCCAATCAGGGTGGCACCTTGTCATTTTTGCATGTAACCAGGATGCTAACCAAATCATTGCTTTCATATTAACTATACGCGATGCAACAGTCTGTACCATTTATCCTATTGTGGCTTTAGGAATTTTAAAAGAAAATGTGGTATTATACTCAGTAGAGCACCAGGAATGGGCTTATAAAAACAGATATACCCATGTATGGTTGTACCACAAAGGGAACACAAGGATGGATATATATATATATATATATATATATATATATGTATGAAAGTAATACTTTGAGAGCCCAAGACATTTGTTTAGACACTGAGCAAAGTATTTGTCATTTGGAAATATACTCTGATAATGATCCAAGGACTATTCTAGAAAACATCGGAAAGGGTTGTATACGTTAAATAATCCCTTATGATAGTCTGTTAATGGATGACCTGAAAGTACTGTTTCAAATCTATGTATTTGTGACTTTATGTACGTTTCAGGATGTGACCTTAAGTACTCTATACCAAGGACTGTGTATCAAACTATACATGGCAGTTACATGTTCTATGATACTTTGTCACCAACTCCATTTGGAATGAACACCACGTTGATCAGAAAAATATTAGAATACCCGGATCTGCATAACTTTGTAGAAAAAGTAAAGGGAGATACTCATAAATTCTTAATTACAATTCACCGTGACACCCAAAACATACATTGAGTAATAAAAAGAGTACAAGAAGAAGGGAGGGGGTGTGCTGCTGGACCTGGTACTGACAGATAGGGAAGATCTGATTGGGGATGTGAAAGTTGGAGGCAGCCTCGTCTACAGCAATCATGAGATGGTAGAGTTCAAGATCCTGTGTGGAAGAGGAAGAACACAAAGCAGAACCGTGACTCTGGATTTCAGACAAGCTGACTTTGACCTCTTCAAATATCTACTTGGACAGATCTCATGGGATATGATTCTAGATGGTAGAAGTGCCAATGAGAGCTGGTCAATCTTCAAGCACCGCTTCCTCCAAGCCCAGGATCAGTGTGTCCCAATGCGTAAGAAAGGAGGAAAAGAAGGCAGGAAAAAGAGACCGCTATGGATGAGCAAGTATCTGCTGGGACAACTCAGGCAGAAAGCAGCCATCTATGAGAGGTGGAAACAGGGCCTGACTACGTAGGAAGGGTATAGGAGCATTGCTGGAGCATTGCCAGAGCATGCAGGAGGTGCAACTAGGAAGGCTAGAGCCCTTCTAGAATTAAATTTAGCCAGGGAAGTAAAGGACAGTAATAAGGCATTTTTCAAGTACATCAGCAGCAAAAGGAAGCCAAGGGGGAATGTGGACAGACTAGTAAACACAGAGGGTGCTCTGGTGTCTGAGGATACAAAGAAGGCCGAAGTACTGAATGCCTTCTTTGCTTCAGTCTTTACAGCCAAGGCCAGCCCTCAGGAAGCCCAGTCCAGCAAGGATAGTAGGATGACCAGGACAGCAGAGGACTTGCCCTGGGTGGAAAAGGAAGAGGTTAAAGACTTGTTGGCCAAGCTTAAGGCTCATAAGTCAATGGGTCCTGATGGGATGTATCCTAGAGTGCTGAGGGAGTTGGCTGATGTGATTTCTAAGCCTCTCTATCATTTTTGAACAATCATGGAGGACAGGTGAAGTGCCTGAGGACTGGAGAAAGGCCAATGTCACACCAGTCTTCAAAAAGGGCAGGAATGACAACCCAGGAAACTACAAGCTGATCAGCCTCACCTCCATCCCTGGAAAGGTGATGGAACAACTCATCTTGAATGTCATCACTAAGCCTATGAAGGAAAAGATGATTATCAGAGGGAGTCAATATATATTCACCAAGGGGAATTCCTGTTTGACCAACCTGATAGCCTTCTATGAGTGCATAAATGACTGACTAGATAAGTGGAGAGTTGCAGATGTCATCTACGTTGACTTCAGCAAGGCTTTTGACACTGTCTTCCATAACATCCTCATAAGAAAGCTCAGGCAGTGTGGATTGGATGAGTGGATGGTGAGGTGGATTGAGAGCTGACTGAATTGCAGAGTCCACAGAATGGTGATCAATGGCACGGAATCAAGTTGGAGGCCTGTGATCAGTTGAGTTCCACAGGGGTCGGTTCTGGGGCCAGTCTTGTTCAATGTTTTCATCAACGACCTGGATGAAGGGACAGAGTGTACCCTCAGCAAGTTCGCTGATGACACCAATCTGGGAGGACTGGCTGATTCCTCAGAACGCTGTGCTGCCATTCAGCGGGATCTCGACCGACTTGAGAGTTGGGCAGAGAGGAACCACATGAGGTTCAACAAGGACAAGTGCAGAGTCCTGCATCTGGGAAGGAACAACCCCATGCACAAGTACAGGCTGGGGGTGGAACTGCTGAAGAGCAGCTCTGCAGAGAGAGACCTGGGAGTCCTGATTGATAATAAACTAAATATGAGCCAGCAATGTGTTCTCGTGGCCAAGAAGGCCAATGGCATCCTAGGATGCATCAAGAAGAGTGTGGCCTGCAGGTCGAGGGAGGTTCTCCTTCCCCTCTACTCTGTCCTGGTGAGGCCTCACCTGGAGTACTGTGTCCAGTTCTGGGCTCCTCAGCTCAAGAGGGACAGGGAAGTGCTGGAGAGAGTCCAGCGCAGGGCCACCAAGATGATCAGGGGACTGGAACATCTTTCATATGAGGAAAGGCTGCGGGAACTGGGGCTGTTTAGTCTGGAGGAGACTGAAGGGTGATCTTATTTAGAAATATCTAAAGGGTGGGTGTCAGGAGGTTGGGACATCCCAACCTAGGTAATGGGATGAAGCTGGAACACACAAAGTTCCATTTAAATAGAAGAAAAAACTATTTCACTGCGAGGATGACGGAGCAGTGGAACAGGCTGCCCAGAGGGGTTGTGGAGTCTTCTTCCTTGGAGGTCTTCAAGACCCGCCTGGACATGTTCCTATGTGACCTGATCTAGGTGAACCTGCTTCTGCAGGGGAGTTGGACTAGATGATCTCTAAAGGTCCCTTCCAACCCCTACCATTCTATGATTACCCACAACATAAAATGCTAATGAGAAGGAAAGGTGCTCTCATACAGCAGGTCTCAGAACTCCTGCTCTGATATATAGAGCTAGGCCTACTTGTGCTTGTCTCAAGCAGAGACCTTAATAGCTGCACCTGTAGCACAAGCACTGCTATAAGAGAAATACATATCTCATATGTAAGATCATGAGAAAAGTTAGATTTTTTTTTTTTTTCTTAAGAAGGGCCATAGTGGCGTAGAAATTCTTTTGAGCAAACATTCTTTTTCTCTTGATAAATTAATTACGGTATATGAAGACTCAAGTTTGAAGAATAAGAAGCCTGCCTAAAGTAAATAGTCTGTAGTCTGAAAAAAAGTATCTTAAATACCGTCATTTGACAAGTTTGGGTAATACAAAACCCACAAAATTGGCGATGTTTCTGGATCATAAAATCTTTAATAAAGTACATTTGCGGGAATATATTGTATATAAAATTTCAGGTCTTAATTTGAAGCAATTTAAACCCTTTTTAAGCTAGCACTGTCTTTAATGCTGTATAGATTTATTGCCACTGATACAAGAACTACTAAAAGCATATGTTTAAATCTAATACAGAAGTGGCTTTTTTATGTTTTTTGTACACAACTGCTATCTTGAATATCTATTAAGTGCAAAAAACCCACAAATCACTTTACTGTCGTCATAATGCATTCATATTGTTCATTAGTCTTTAGTAGTCAGCTTGCATAAGATACAAAAAAAAGTGGTGGAGCTCACAAAAATAGACTAAAACTTAGCCTATTCTTGTGAAAAAATACACTATGATAGACAAAAGGGTTATGCACACCACAGATTTTTCTGTTCTTTAATCCAACTGATTTAAGTGCTGTTTGGTTTTTTTGTTTTGGGTGTTGGGGGTTTTTCGCGACTTTTTTTTTTGTTATTGTTGAATCAAACCACATAGACTAGACACAAGTAAAATGAAGCAAGCAGTGGGTAGCTAAAACTTTATGAACTACTTTTCCTACTCACAATTTGTTTTCCTCTACCTGAGGTAGTTACAAAAAACGAATCATAACTTAAGCACCAGAGAGGACTCACCACTTACACCTAAAGCTTCTGGTTTTGGGTTTGTTTTTTGTTGGTTTTTTTTTTTCTCCCTTTTAAAAATTGTTTGTCAACTCATCAAAACTCCCTTTGTTAAAGACAACAGAGTTTTAGAGTTCTTAATTCATGAAGAAAGATGGTGATGAGGAGGAAGAGGACTAGTGGGCTCAAAATGTGACAAGAGATTCACTTCCATCGAGCTGCCTGGTTCACTGTTGACTTTTAGATGTTTATTCTCCTTTACTGTCTATAAAGTCAATGGAAGAAGGTTTAAAGGATTTGAATGCATCATCGTCCTTTACTGTAACCAGGGAAGAACTGGTCAAGTAGTGTCTGCAATATCTTGTTAGGAACCAGGCTGGGGATGGGCAAGACGTTAGGAGGGGACACAGCCAGGATAGCTGACCCAAACTGACCAAAGGGATGTTCTGTGCCACATAATATCACACTCAGCAATAAAAACTGAGGAGTGTTCTTTCCAAAGTAGCCATTACTTAGAAACTGGCTGGGCATTGGTCTACTTGTTGGAGGGTGTGAGCGATTGCTTTTGCATCACTACTTTTCTTTTTTTCTCTTCACTTATTAAACTATCTTTATCTCAATCCATGAGTTTTTCTCGCTGGGGAGAGGACTGAGCGAGCAGCTGGTGGATGCTTATTTGCTGTCTGGGGTCAACCCATCACAAAGGACTTAAACAAAGAAATCTTCTTTTGATTAGGAGGCAAAGCATCCAGTTTGTCAGGAATTAAGTGTGTTACTGCTGAGATACGTAATTTTCTCTAATGTATTCCTGTATATCATTCCATAGTTTTATTCTAGCATTTCTGTTAGAGTGCTGTAAGTATTACAGAATTCCATTTCAAGGTGTAGCTGAACATACAGGCATATAGCATTTTATCTAACAATCCATAGCTATTTCATCTTTAAGACAAGACTCAAAGTTTAAGCCTCAAAGACATGAGTAGAATAAAATAGGTTTCACACTACACTATCTAAAAGAGAATTAATGTTGCTGCATTTTTTTTGGTTTTCATAGACTGCAGACAGTCCAAGTATATAAGTTAAATATGAAAATTTTATGAAGGACAAACTTTGCCCAAACAACAACACTTTTCATCAGTCTATACCTTAAAACAGTAATTGGATGTTAACTTAATAATTAGTCATTGATAGCTTCATATACTATACTTGCATGTTGTTGTGATTAAATAATCTCCATGTTTTTTCTACCACTCTATATATTAACCCCCCTCATAATATTTTACCTCTATGTAACAAGCAGCTCTGAAGGATCAGTCTTGCTCTATTCTCATTAATCTTATTGTACCAACATCTAGCTCCTAGAACAAACCAATCCCTAGCATAGCTCCGCTATTTACAATTGAATTAGAAACTTGATACATCATGTCTATAAGAAATTATACTACATACATTTCCACTAATTATTACATAAAATTAGGATTGATTATATGGCAGCCACACAACTGGAAGCAAGCATGTTACATTTCTTGTTCAGACTGCTAGGCAATAATTATTGTCTTCCAAAATATATGTTAGTTTTGGTGATCGGTGTTTCATGGCCAAGAACATAGCCCAGGGTAATAGAGGGATTATTCTTACTTTACAGATGTTGTGGAGACACTCTGTTGTCACTGGCTGGTAAACCAGCTCCTGACAGCAGACACATGTAAAAGATTGTTCCAATTTCTTCAGGAAATTCTAGTATCGGGCAAAAGAAGAGAAAAGTAGAACTATTAGAGGCACATTCAAAAATATGCAAACAAAAAAAGGCATTTTAATTTAAAATTATTATTTTTTAAAAAAACCTAAATGTACCTAACTACTGTAATTATTACCTATATTTAAATTATAAATTCACAAACCTAAATTGAGTAAAAAATTTGGCCTTCATAGGATTTAGTAAATGTGGGGATACTTTCATGAGATACTTGTTTCACATCCTTGTTACTCTTCTCAAATTCACAGTTAACATGGTCTAATAATGTTACATAACTGCTAGGAATTGTTAACTATTCAGGGTGATAGGACAGCTTGACGTTGCAAAGATTGCTTACACAAAAACTTTTCTAGTGCAATCTTCAGGTCTCAGTTCAAGTTACAAATTTTCTTCCAAATCCTATTACCATTATTCCTGTATTCATGGACATTTACATAAAGACATTCTCACACCCTCTGCTATTACCTCTACCTATCTTCTGCTCATTTTCTATATTATTATTGTTCATAGCTCCTTGTTCATTCTTATTTCCTCAAAAGTGAATCTCTATTGAGTTCAGTGCAAAGTATAAATTTAATAAATTATGTTTATCACATTAAATTTTTTTGGAAGGTTTATCTTATATCCTTCACATCCATGAGAAGTAGTGTGGCTAAAAAGGAGTTAGAAAGCAAGTCCATGAACAATTAATTTTCCTGCTTTTACAGAAGTTAGGGAACTAAGGTTTTGAAGGTTATTTGGTTGTACATTATTATCATTAAAACCAAAATAGATGTCCTCTCAAGCCTGATTCTTAGCAGAAGTCAGAGAATTTGGAAGCTAATATCTGTATTTAATGATCACTGCTACAATTTTGAACATCCATGATGGATAAGTGATTGTTCCTTCTCTGCAAAGGGAAAGCAAAGTACTGTATACCTCTTTCACTAAGAAATTCACCTCTGCACCTGCTGGATACCATTCTGATATCTTGATTTAATTTTCTTTTGCAAAACAGCTAAAATAGCTATGAATTCGAACATCAATATAGCTCAAGGACATAATATTTTGGAGGATAATTCATCAGAGACTAATAACAAAAAAATCCACAAGTGTCTTGGAACTTGAACTATCCTTGCTATTTTCTTGGCAGCTAGGAGAGAGACATATTTCCTCTTTTTTAACTTAAGGTTCTCCCTATAGTGAGTTAAACATATTTTTTTAACTTGAGTAAAAAAAAAATTTCATTTGGTATCTAAGTCTCAATATGATGGTATTTCTTCTCCTTAAGTGAATGAAATTACATATGCCTCATTGAGTAGTAGAAAAAGATAGTATGCATTCAGCATTTTTTAAGCAAGTAAATTAGGTTTTAACAAAGTCTAATTTCTCCTAACTCTATATAATGAAAAGTTAAAAATGAATAATTTAAGCAAGCTGCAAGCATACTGGTCCTTCCTTAAGAGAAGCAAGTACTTCATACCACAATTTCTGGTTCATTCAGTCTTCTTTAATCAGCCACTGCTGTTTCTGGGTCAATTGGAAAGCTTCTCCTTTCCTTCCATCTCCCATTCTCATGGTTTTGGATGTATTTTTAGTCTCCTCTATACCTGTTTAAAATTATGACACGATACAGTAACAGTGTTAGTCTGAACCATTAAAAAAGGAAGACAAAATTATTTTTAGAAAGCTAAAACATTAATCATGTCTATGCAATGATGCAATAAAGCTATGATTCCAATTTCCCAGCTTTATTTTGAACTATGGATCATAACTACATAGCAGATTGTTCTTCTTTATTTTTTCTGCAAAGTGAAAAGAAATATTACAACTATGGAACAGCACCATAAGATCCCCAGCTTCTCATTTTATTACTGAGCACTTAACACTTTACATTTGTATTCCAAATTACTTCCAACTTGTAGTTTTCATACTATTGGCTTATATATAACTTAACAGAGGTCTAACAGTAAGAAATAAAAATAAATAAATACCATCATCAATTGTCCTTTTCTTGTTTCCATTACTCTGGTTTGTTGGTTCCTGTTTCACAGTTTGCTTCTTAACCTTATCCTTTTTCTCTTTACTAGCCATGGCTTCCAAATAACCTTCTGGATACTAAGAAAACCCAAAAACCAGATTTAAGACAAAATCTACTGCCATCTGGGAATTCCAAAATACTGACAAGTCTATTTTCTAAAAGAATGTAAACCCCTATGACATATTGAAATATAAAAATATTTTTAAAGTCTATATAAAACAGGAAAGCTTTTAAATTAATATTTTTAGAAAACTGTAGTTAAGTCAAAGGATCTGATCTATAATAGATTTTATTAAAAGGCACCTTATATCCATATCTACAACTCTAACTACACAATTCAGAATACTCAAGTTGAAGATGATGTCATGTAGAAAAATAACCCATCCAGAGGAAATTATTGGTTCGTTGAGGAAAAAAAACCCTTATTTTGATTATTCCCATCTGTCACAAATTTCACAGTGCCAAAGTCCCTGCCTGAAATATGTTATCTCTAATATTTCCTCAATCATAGGTTAGAATTAGAGAAAAATACACAAAAACAGATATATTTTTAAATTCTAAGAGGACACTCAACCATTACAAGAGTTACTTATATAAATCTTATCCAGTATAAGGATCACAAAACTGTATTCAAGGTCATAATTTTCTGATCCATATATACAGAGTGATTTCCTGTTAAGGCAGAAAGCTTCATCCCCAATTCTTTGTCTTGCCAATATAATAATTTTTCAAATTACAGATTATCTAAAATGTTTTTTGTATTATACCCTGCCTCATTGTAATATATGAAAAATGAGGCTTAATTGAACTCACATTTTTAGTTTTAAAATTTAAGACATTACTTGAACAGAATATCAGAGCAGCTTGGTGAATGCTGATTCTGACCTGTACATTCAGACCCAATTTCTTTGACCGTTCCATCCCTTCTGAAGTCCAAGGTGCAGGTTCAATATCATCTCTCCTCAGAAGATAGCGTCAAACTAAGAACCCACATTTCCCAATTTCTGGCCAATATTTTACGACCTAAGGATAAATAACAAGTTTATGTTTTTGCTATCGGAGTAAATCCTGAAATATAATTTAAGAAATTCTACCCAAAGGTTCAACAGATATTCTGCTAGGTAGTCATCATTTATCATTTTACCACAAGCCAAACACATGCAGGTAAGTCATACTTCATTGGCTCAAGATAAAGAGAGGAAATTTGAATGATATGTTACTATTTTAAAGTATCTCCTCTCTCAGTTAGGAAATGTTTGTATTTTGATAAATACAATACTGTTTTAAAAGATGCACATATTTATTCCAGATACTGAGAAGACATTAAGTGTATGAAAAGTCAGAAAGAGAACTGGAAGGAGTGAAGAAATCGAGTACACCCAGATAAGCGCTGAGTGGTATGATCAAGTCTCTATCTCTGCTAGTAATGCCTCTGCAGATGCAACCCAGAATCTGATTTGTCTTTGTTGCTGCAGTGGTGCATTGCTGAGTCATGTTCAGCTTGTCCACTAGGACCCCAGGTCCCTTTGAGTAAGGTTGTTCCCCAGCCACACAGATCCTAGTGTGTACTGGGGTCTTTTGTTATTCTGATCCAGGTGAAGGAATTTGCACATCTGTTAAATTTCATAGTATTTTTGCTAGCCCATTCTTCCAGCCTGTTGTCATGTAGTTGCCATTTCTGGTAACAGGTAAGGGGCTGTAAAGATGGCTTTTGTAAGAAGTTGCTTGAAACTTTCCCTGGCTCCAAATCAGACACACCTCTGGAGTTAAGCCAATTGGGAACCTCTGCGATCACTTTTTAAGGAGAAGACAGAAAAAGAGGGTTCTTCCTTTTTTTCTGGGAGTTGGTGGAAGAAGTGGTATGAGAGAGAAGTGGCATGCAGACCCCAAGGTCAGGGAGGGAAGAGAGGAGGAGGTGTGCTGGAGCACAGCCCCCCCCCCCCCCCCGCATCCTGTGGTAAGATGGCAGGCTGTCTCTTTGCAAACCATGGAGGACCCCACGCCAGGGGTGGTGACTGTGCCCAGAGGAGGTCGTGAATTTGTGGGAGGATGGCGTTGCAGCAAAAGGTGCCTTGAATTCTGCTGGCCATGGAGGAGACCCACACTGGAGGAGTATAGAGAAGAAGCCCTCATAGTGCTGTGCTTTATATCTGTAGCTAGAAGGATCTTAATAATAAACCAATGTTTTGACTGTTGCTGAGCAATGCTTCCACAGCATCAAGGCTGTCTCTACAACCACTCCCCATACTCTGATCCCAAAGGCCAGTGGGCTGGGGGTGGGCATGAGGTTGAGAGTAGACACAGCCAGGACAGCTGACCCAAATTGACCAATGAGATATTCCATACCATATGACATTGTGCTCAGCAATAAAAGCTAAGAGAAAGAAGGAGGAGCAGGGAGCATTCATTATTAAGACATTTCTCTTCCTAAGCATCTGGTACTTCCCAAGAAGTGGCTGGACCCTGCCTGCTGATGGGAAGTAGAGAATTTTTTTTTCTTTTCCCTTCTTCCATGCATGTTTGGTTTTTTTTCTTTATTAACTGCCTTTATCTCAACCCCTGAGTTTTTAATCTTATTTTCTCTCCCTGTCTCACTAAAAAGGGGAAGTGAGAGAGCAGCTCAGTGGACACCTGGCAGCCAGCTAAGGTCAACCTGCCACAATATTAAACAGCATGGGGCCCAGTATTGATCCCTTGGGGATCCCACTTGTGATAGGCTGCTAGCCTGAGTAAAAACCATCGAGCACCATCCTCTGAGTGCAACCTGTTGGCCAATTTCTTACCCACCTTGAAGACCACCCATCCGGTCTGTATCTTGTCCATTTGTCCAAGAGAAGGCCGTGGGGAATGGTGTTAAATGCTTTGCTGAAGTCCAAGTAAACAACATCCACTGCTCTCCCCATGTCGACAGATGTTATTTTGTTGTAGAAGGTGATTTGGTTAGTCTGTCAAGATTTGCCTTTGGTAAATCCTTGTTGGCTTTTCACAATCACCTGCTTCATTAGGTTTGTGATAGTTTTTAGGAGGACTTGTTCCATTACTTTCCCAGGGATTGAAGCAAGACTAATAGTCCTGTAGTTTCCTGTGTCCTCTTTTGGGCCGTTCTTGTAGAGGAGTGTGACATTTGCTCTCTTCCAGTCATCAGGGACATCCCTTGATCTCCAGGACTTTAAAGATTATAAACAATAGCTTTGCAACGATCTCAGCCACTTCTGCTAACACCCTAGGGTGGATTCCATTCAGGCCCATAGATTTATGTGAGTTGAGCCTTTGCAAGAGGCTACAAACCAGCCCTTCCTCCACTACCTGTGGCTTGAAATAGGTATTGTCATAGCTACTTGATCTTGTGATCTGAGGCCTAGCTACACAGTAAAGACAGAGGCAAAGAAGATATTGAGAACCTCAGCATTAGTAGTGACTAGTTTCCCCATGCTGTTTAGTAATGGGCCTGTGTCTTCTGTGAGCTTCTGCTTACTGCTCATGTACCTGAAGAATCCTTTCTTCTTCTTTTTTTGACATCTCTAGCTAATTTCAGTTCTAGCTGAGCCTTAGCCTTCCTGACTGCATCTCTGCATGCCCTAGCAAGGTCCTTGTAGTTCTTGGTGGTTATTTGGCCACCTTTGCATAGCTGGTAAGTTTTTTTCCTGACTTTAAACAGAGCCAAAAACTCACTATTAAATCAGTGTAGTCTCTTGTTCTGCCTTATTCCTTTCCCTTTGTAGGGGATGGACTGTTCTTGTGCTTCCAGGAGACTGTTCTTGAATAATCTCCAGCACTCCCAAGTTTGTTTGCCCTCCATAGATGCCTCCCATGGAATCTCTCACAGCTTGGGCTCTGAGCATCTTGAAGTTAGCTCTTCAAAAATCCAGGGTCTTTGTCCTATTACTGGTCTTCAGTGTGTTCGGCAGGACCTTACACTCCACAATGTTGTGATTGCTGTATTCAAAGCTCCAGAAGGGGAGGAGGTACTCCAGGTACCAGACAGAGATTCCCCTGCAGTCCATGGTGAAGACCATGATGAGGCAGTTCATCCACCTGCAGCTCATGGAGGTCCACGGTGGAGCAGATATCCACCTGCAGCTTGGGAAGGACCCTATACCAGAGCAGGTGAATGCCTAAAGGAAGCTGTGATGCTGTGGGAAGCCTGTGCTAGAGCGGACTCCTGGTAGGACCTATGGACAGAAAGGAGCCCACACTGGAGCAGGTTTGGTGGCAGGACTTGTGAACCTGTAGGGGACCTAGGCTGGAGCAGAGAAAGTCTGTGAGGAGTCCTCCCCCTGAGGAGGAAGGAGTGTCAGAGAAAATCTGTAATGAACTGACCACAGTCTTCATTCCCTGTCCTCCTGTGCTACTAGGAGGCAGAGACCTGGGAAGAAGAGAGGGGTGAGGGAAAAGTATTTTAAGATTCAATATTTATTTCTCATTACCCTACTCTTATTAATTGGTAACAAATTCAACTAATTCTCCCCAAATTGAGTCTGTTCTGTCCATGTTGGTAATTGCTGGGTCATCTCCCTGTCCTTATCTTGACTCATGAGCCTTTTTAAATATTTTCTCTTGTCTGTCTTGCTGAGGAGGGGGAGTAATAGAGCAATTTTGGTGGGCACCTGCCATCCAGTGAGGGTCAACCCACCACAGTCTCTTTGGGTGCCAAAACCCAGAACACAAGGAGTTTGAGAGAAGGATAGTAACTGAGAGCGCTAACAGGCAAAACATGGGCTGACCAACGTTAGAGGGCAGAATGATCATGAGTAATTTTGGTGGTTGTAATCGTGGTAAAGGGATGAGGGAGGGATTGTGTGTAAATTGTCCACTTTTGTGGACACCTAGACTACTTGCACTGGTATAAATGCATTAAAGGTGGCTGGATTTGCTTTGGTGAGCACTTGAGGTGGCTGGACTTATGGCCCTTGCCTTTAAAGAGGGTTGGGGAGCATTCCTCATATCCGGGATCTTGGCTTCTGGCAAACAGAAAACTTCCCTGGACTGTATATCAGGCCGGCTGATGGATGTGCCTCAGTGCCTCACAGTAGTCACCTACTACTAGCTCTTTCCACTTCCTTTTGCAGATTTTAATATGTGCTGCTGCTGTGGTTTCTCTCTATGTCTTGCTCGTTGTCTGCTACCAAGACTCTGTTGCTAGTTGATACATACAAAGAAATGGGGGGAGTGATATCCTGCTGCCACGAGTCATCAGAGATCATGGTGCCTCCTTCTCCAAGGTGCTGTCTGCTTGCTGTTGACACTCTTTGGTAGTTCTCAGAGGTCAGTGCCATGGGACCCTAGTATTTCTTCTTTCAAAGTCTCAAATAATACTGTATCTATTTCTTGTTCCTCCTCCCTAATACAGCATAACTTGCTGATTTCTTCCTTCAGCTGCTCCACCCACTGAGTGACTCACCTGAGTGACTCCACCACAGTATGCCTTGCACAGATGAAGCTTGTATCCCCCTCCATCCAAAAGTGTGGGGTACAGACTTTACAGCCCTCCACATGGACAGCAGCCTCCCTGATAGCCAGCCAGCCAGAGCTTCCTGCCTCCACTCATCATAAGCTAGCCTGGCTAGGTAACTGATTCATGTCTGCTGCAGAATTCAGCCCTTTCTAGGGCTCTGCCACCATGCTTCTGTTGACCCCAAAGCGCTGCCTAATAAGCCCTTCTAATTCCCTGGAAACCTCAAGCTGCTGGGTAGTTTTGCCCAGACACCAGTTAGCTGGGGGGACCATCCAGGCAGCAGCTTAAGCCTGGAGGTGAGCAGAGCAGGCAACAGCCTGACAACTGGCAGAGTGCACTGCCATTCTCACATGTTGTTGTGGTTTGGCTCAGCTAGCACAGCAGCACCACGACAGTCTCTTGCTTAGTGCCCCCATTCACCCCCACCCTTGTTAGGATGGCAGAGGCCCCAGCGAAATGGGAGTAAAAAGATAAGCAAGGTTGTTGTGGATTGAGACAAGGGCAGGGAGGGCTCGCTGCCAATTACGGTTCCAGGCAAAACAGACTCCACTACTCAGAGAGAAAAGTAGGAAAGTTTATTCTACAAGAAACAGAATGGAATAAAAGCAAAAAAGGGAGTAGGATGATGAGAAAATTCCAACCAGCACTTTAAGACCTCCCTCCCCATCCCTCCTTTCTTCCCAGGCCCAGCTCGCTGTTCCCGATATCTCTACCTACTCCCCCCTCAACAGCTTAGCAGGGCAGGGAATGGGGGATGTGGTCAGTCTCTCACAGATGGGCTCTGCCGCTTCTCTCTTCTTAGATGAGGACGAGTCCTGGCATTCTTCTCCTGCTCCAACATGGGGTTCCTCCCCTCGCTAGATGAGGGGAGAGCAGCGGATGTCATCTACCTTGACTTCAGCAAGGCTTTTGACACTGTCTCCCATAACATTCTCATCAGAAAGCTCAAGCATTGTGGCTTGAATGAGTGGACAATGAGGTGGATCGAGAGCTGGTTGAATGACAGAGCCCAGAGGGTGGTGATCAATGGCACGGAATCGAGTTGGAGGCCAGCTCAAGAGGGACAGAGAACTTCTGGAGAGAGTCCAGCGCAGGGCCACCAAGATGATCGGGGGACTGGAACATCTTTCATATGAGGAAAGGCTGTGGGAACTTTGGCTGTTTATTCTAGAAAAGACGAGACTGAGGGGGGATTTTATTAATATTTACAGATCTATAAATGGTGGGTATCAGGATGTTGGGACATCCCTTTTTTCTATAGTAGCTAGCAACAGGACAAGGGGTAATGGGATGAAGCTGGAACCCAAAAAGTTCCACTTAAATAGAAGAAAAAACTATTTCACTGTGAGTGTGATGAAGCAGTGGAACAGGCTGCCCAGAGGGGTTATGGTGTCTCCTTCCTTGGAGGTCTTCAAGACCTGCCTGGACATGTTCCTATGTGACCTGATCTAGGTGGACCTGCTTCTGCAGGGGAGTTGGACTAGATAATCTCTAAAGGTCCCTTCCAACCCCTACCATTCTATGATTCTATGAATGCTTCCAGTTCATTTCAGTACAGAACAAGGTAGGCTAAACCATCCTCATGGTAACAAAAGAATTATTCCTTCAAAAGCAGTAATGAAGATTTTTCTATGTAACACAAAAGTCTCTTATAAAAAGGTCTTAAGAAAAATCTAATGCTATGCATACGGTAAAAACCATAATACCTTGTAAATACCATCATATCTGTTGCCTTCTTCTGGGGCATATTTGCTGATCTGTCATCCTTTTGAACTGCGCACTACTCTGACTGGCTTACCAGCTCTCCAATTCTTAGACTCTCCTCCATTTTTATCATCCAATGGGGCATCACAGTTAAGGGCCAATGCCCTGAAAATCACATTAAATACCTTCATAAAATAGATTGCTTCATACAACATACTATTGAGAATCAGTGTGACAAGATCAAGTTTGCCTTATCCAATTATGTTTATGAAGCAGAAGAAGAATTTGCAGTGAACTCTTCAGTAGACTGCAATACTGATGGAAGCACTAAGATCATCTCTACCATGTGTGAGAAAAGGAATACAATATATTTAGTCCCAAATGTTTGCAATAAAAACTCAGCTAATATAGTAAAAGGAAACAAATCTCTTCAGGTTGAATATTTTTTAATTTCAAAAAATAAATATTTCTCAAGTAACATGGAAGAATTTGTTAAATTTTTTGACAATAGACAATTATATCTCTGATTATTCCACAGTACTGCATATTTTTAGGGTTTTAAAGTGTGCATGAATTGATAAACATTACAAGAAAGTAACATGGAAAAAAGTACATAGTAACTCTCCAAAAGTGTATCTGTAACACATTACTCTCCCTGGTCCATTAAATACCTAAGTTTAGGAGTTAAATGCCATGAACTAATTCAGAGACAAACAAACCATAATGCTCTTCCTTTCTATGTATTTTGATCTAGAAGAATATAGATGGATCATCAAAGATTCAGAAAATAATAAGTATCACTAAACACCACAAAAATGTTCTTCCTTGTTTAGTTGCAGCATCTCCCACATCACGTTAGGTTTAAGAATGGATGTGAATAAGAATTTTTATACATGAGGGTGGGGAAATATTTTTTTTGTCAGGAAATGAAAATCTTTATGTGTAAAACTTTATCCTTCCAAAAGGAATGCGGGGGAAAAAAATCTCATGGAGAGAGCTGTAATTTCGTAGAGGTATATTATAGCAATGTAGAGGAACAATAAGCAACAGTATTTATATTTGTCTAAATTTAGTTATTTGGATCTCCATAAAATTGATGAGCAGAAATAGGCTGCAGCTTGATCTGGGTCTCTCCTAAAGCAGTCACTTTTATCCCCTATATAGGAGTCCTATTCTAGACACTTGGAGTAAGATAGTATGAATCTCTCACTGATAACAGTCCAAATAGAAAATATTTTTATAGCCATATACTGATTTGAGTGTGGATGGCTGTCCTGGTTTCAGCTGGGATAGTTAGTTTTCTTCCTAGTAGCTAGTACAAGGCTCTGTTGTGTTGTGCTGTAAACAGTGTTGATAACAGGGATATTTTGATTGTTTGCATGCACGGGGTCAAGGACTCCTCACACTGTCCTGCCAGCAAGAAGCTGGGAGGGAGCATGGCCAGGACAGCTGACCCCATCTAGCCAAAGGGCTATTCCATACCATAGAATGTCATGGCCAGTATATAAAGTGGGGGGAGCTGGCAGGGAGGGGAAGACTGCTTGGGCATCAGTCAGCAGGTGGTGAGCAATTACATTGTGCATCACTTGGTTTAGGATATTTTCCCCTTAGCTTTTATTTATCTCTCTGTTATATTTATTTTCATTAGTCATATATTATTATTGTTGTTGTTATATTTTATTTCATTTATTTAACTGCTCTTATCTCAACCCATGAGCTTTACTTTTTTTTCCTAATTCTACTTCCCCATCCCAATGGGATGGGAGGGAGGTGGGCAAGCAGCAGTGTTGTGCTTAGTTGATAGCTGGAGTTAAACCACAACAATGGACAACAGTCTCTGGAATCAGATTCAAACCCAACCATGGACCACAAAAGAAACAATGGCACTAAGAAAAATATGGCAATATCTACAGCCTGAAATATACAGAAAAGGAAGGAAAGATGAAGTAATGCAGGTTTTAAAAGTCTTTCTTTTATAGAGACAAAATAAGAAAACATTCATTCTGGACAAACAAAAAACCAATTCTGATTGTATTACATGCAACCATACTGTCTTCCTTCAGTCATAAGGGTTAAGAGCATTAGACCCAAAGCAAAGACTACCAGCAGCTGGTCAAAATGGATAACTGGTAACACCACGTTATACTACATGCACCTCAACTAGTATAAAGCAACCAGACACTCACTTTACTGATGGCTTTCACAACCATTTGATGAGAGGAGAGGAATGTCAAGGCTAAGGAGCCTAGGTTTTATTCCAGATTCCAATGAAAAGTTTGCTTTAATAAATAAAAGCCATTATAAACTTGCTGCCCAAATCTTTTTTTTTTTTTTTTTACTCTTCTTTCCACACTCTTGTTAAATTTATCTCCTCCTCTGTCAGTATCCCAGTCAGGCTTTTCTTCTTTCTCCTCTGTGTACCAGCACAGAGCCTGAAATAATGTCTCCCCACTCAGTTTTTGTGCTTGACAGAAGCACAGTACATTCAATGTCATATCTGTCAGAGAAAGTCTCAGTAGTAGCCACTGCATGGTTAGTTGCTTCATGCTCATGGTATACATTTAGAAATGTAAAGGTATTGATAGTTCCTTGAGTTTAGGCAAGCTATTTACAGAACATAAATATAATTTAAGTAAATGTCTAATTTATTTTTTAAAAACCTTTGTTTTTTCTTCAGTCAATTGTTTTTGCCTGCAATTTGGAAAAAAAATAGGCCAACTTTCATCAGGGACATCAAAACACATAACCTAAAGGCAAAATAATAATAATTCCTTGTTCTTCCTACAAAGTATGAAAGCATTAAAGGCTATAAAAAATATGTAAGATTTATTTTAGTATGGGAAAATGAATATACTTTTTTCATACCTAACTTTTATAAATTGTTAAACTATTTAAGATGAAACATTATAAGAACAATTTCAGGCAAACAGCCAGCACAGAAAATTTCAGCTTAAGAGGTTTAAGTCTGGCAAACTTCTAATCAACTGAAAACCAATTCTTTTTATAAGAAGTGTTGGACAATTTCAACAAGATACAAAGCTGCCATCTGAACCTGTAATATAGCAATATATTTTCATCAGTTACAAATAATTCTTTAAATCAACATTGCACGATGTCTGATGAAATGTTTTTTGAACAGCAGAAGCACCACTATTAACAGAAGATGTACAAGAGGGAAAAAAAATTGCAAAATATAATTTTTAAATTAAAGGAATAAAACTCTCTGGTTTGGAATTTTTTTTAAATTAATCTTAGAAACTTACCTGTTCATGTGCGTTAATGTTTGATCAAATGAATGTTCTCCAATTCTTTTATTTCCAGAAAGATCTCTACCTCCACTCCCAGTGTAAGTGAATTCATCTCCTCGATCCTATGTAAGAAAATTATCCTCCATTTTAGCATTCCATATTAAAGCATCTGACATGAAAACCTGCTCCCTCATTGGTTCTGTTTACTCAAACAAGAACAATTGTATGAGATAAAGAAAAACGTGCTCAGTTTTAACATCATTCTCCTTTCAGAGTAACCATGATAGCAAAAAACTACTGTATCAGATGAAACATATTAATCAGAAAGTGATTACAAAAAAATACACCTGCCTTAAAAAATCCTTTTAACTTCTCAATCATTACTTTTAGTCACAGAAATATTTCTAATAGAGAGAATGCATTCTAGCTAGTGTTTACTCATTCTCTAACTTCACAGCTTACAAGAAAATCTCATTTGGAAAATATGTAATACATCACTCAGAGGCCTCACTTCTTGTTCATGGGACTGAGCACCAATATGGCAAAACACTTTGTACTTAAGTACAACTACTTTACTTCAATAACACTATACTCATTTACTATAAAGTAAAAAACTTTCAGGGAAAAAAAAATCCAGAGGAAAAAGAGATGTCGAAGGTTCTTTTTTTTTTTTTTCATTTACAGAGGTTGCCCTGACTGCAATTTCAGTTGCTCTGAACTGCTAAGAGCTTAGAAGACTCATTCAGATGCAAATTTTATGAACTGACATAATTCTGTAGTCTATATTTACTAATGCCGCATTATGTGAAATTTAATTAAGAATGATTATTTGTTCCCTTAAAATAGACTTTAAAAATAATGAAAATACACATAGCACTATTATTTTTTCTTTAACTTGTCACAAATTCACAATACTCATAACAAATCCAAGTATTTTAGCAGACACAAATGCATTTATAATAATGTCTCTATTTTAAAATGCAAATATTTTACAAACCATGAAGCAATTATGTAAAATGAATACTTAAAAAATGTATAATTTTCATATGAAGTTTCAGAGCAAAAATCTAAATATAATGGTATACAGTTGTAAAATTCAGTCAATTTCTAACAACTAATAAATGTATGACATCAGCATGGAACCAATACCAATCCCATTGCAAGGTTATTACAGCTATTTTATGACTGGAAATAACAGAACAAAAGAAGTGTCATGACAGGGCCATAAAGTAATTACTGTTTAAACTGTGTAGAAAAATCATAGAATCATAGAATGGTAGAGTTGGAAGGGACCATTAGAGATCATCTAGTCCAACTCCCCTGCAGAAGCAGGTCCACCTAGATCAGGTCACATAGGAACATGTCCAGGCAGGTCTTGAAGACCTCCAAGGAAGGAGACACCATAACCCCTCTGGGCAGCCTGTTCCACTGCTCCATCACCCTCACAGTGAAATAGTTTTTTCTTCTATTTAAATGGAACTTTGTGTGTTCCAGCTTCATCCCATTACCCCTTGTCCTGTTGCTAGCTACTATAGAAAAAAGGGATGCCCCAACCTCCTACACCCATCTTTGTGGAGTCATTAATATTTGTTATAAATATTTTAATTAATTTTATCTCATTTTATCTCATTTTAATTAATGAGATCCCCCCTCAGTCTTCTCTTTCCTAGACTAAACAACCCCAGTTCCCTCAGCCTTTCCTCATATGAAAGATGTTCCAGTCCCCTGATCATCTTGGTGGCCCTGTGCTGGACTCTCTCCAAGCACTTCCCTGTCACTCTTGAGCTGAGGAGCCCAGAACTGGACACAGTACTCCAGGTGAGGCCTCACCAGGGCAGAGTAGAGGGGGAGAAGAACCTCACTTGACCTGCTGGCTACACTCTCCTTGATGCATCCCAGGATGCCATTGGCCTTCTTGGCCACGAGGGCACATTGCTGGCTCATATTTAGTTTATTATCAATCAGGACTCCCAGGTCTCTCTCTGCAGAGCTGCTCTTCAGCAGTTCGACCCCCAGCCTGTACTGGTGCATGGGGTTGTTCCTTCCCAGATGCAGGACTCTACACTTGTTGAACCTGATGAATTTCCTCTCTGTCCAAAATCTTAATAAATTCAGCCACAGAGCTACTATTTATCTTTCATTTTTATTTAGATACAACAAAGATGAAATGACTAGAAAGTAAAAAAAAAATGGTTTGGAAAAAACACTGAAAGTAAAATATTTAAGGAAATTATAATAAACAGAAATTGGGAGGTGTTTTTACCTCTTCTACAGCACTGTTGAAACAAGTATTGGAATTTCTCAATATTTAAAAGGATGTTATATAAGACCTAGAGGGAAAAAAACAAAGAAATGAACAAGACCAGAGAAACTCAGAAGAGAAAAAGAGTATAGTTTGTTTAGTTTAGCAAAATAGATTATAGTCAAGTACCTTAATGAAGATACCTTCATGAATATGAATACAAAAATATTTTTCCAGCAGACAGACATAAATCAAGAAGAAATGGATAGAGGCTTAATTAAAAAAATGTGAATGAAAGACATATTTAACTATATTTATAATTTAGAGGCCTTCAAAGTAAAATTAGATGACTCTAGAAGATATTCATTAGTCAAAGCTATATTTTAGCTATTAAGCATAAGAAAGAGACAAGATAGATGTAAAGCCTGGGCATACATACTTGCTTGTCCTACATCCCTTTAGTGCTCTACATGTGAATGAGCAAAATGCTACAGATTTGGTGCAAACTGGAAATCCAGGAGATGAAAAGTGAGGAACAAATGAAATGCTATGTTTTTAGCAGAACCTTAAGCACTTGAACCTTAACCATCTCAGTGGGGGTAGGGGATGGAGATCCATGCAGCAGCAAAGATGAAAGGTTTGTTGATATGTTAGAAACCATGGAAGCACCTGAGAATGGTCACATGGGAATTAGGGCTTCTCCCCTCAAAAAGGTGACAGGATCAATAGCCCAACTGTAGTGCATCTACACCAATGCACACAGCATGGGCAACAAACAGGAAGAGCTGGAAGCAATTGTGCAGCTGGAAAACTATGATGAAATTACAATCATGGAAACATGGTGGGATGACTCACACAACTTGAGTGCTGGGTAAAATCTCTCTGGATGGCCAGGCCCAGTTGGTGGCCAGCCACAAGTGGTGTTCGCCAGGGCTTAATGTTGGGGCCAGTTCTGTTTGATATCTTTATCAGTGATCTGAACAAGGAGATCGAGTGCACCCTTAGTAAGTTTGCTGATGACACTCAGTTGTGTGGGAGTGTTGATTTGCTTGAGAGTAGGAAGACTCTTCAAAGAGATCTGGACTGGCTGGATCAATAGCCTGAGGTCAATTGTATGAGGTATAACAAGGTTCAGTGCCGGGTCCAGCATTTGGGTTGCAACAACCCTATGCAATGCTACAAACTTGGGGAAGAGTGGCTGGAAAGCTGTCCAGTGGAAAAGGACCTGAGGGTATTGGTCGACAGCTGGTTGAATATGAGCCAGCAGTGTGCCCAGGTGGCCAAGGCCAACAGCATCCTGGCTTGAATCAGAAATAGTGGGACCAGCAGGGCCAAGGAAGTGATTGTCCCCCTATTCTCTCCTGTCCTTGGTTTGGCTGGGATAGGGCTTTTTTTGTGGAGAAAAAATGAGGGAGCATGGACATGGATCCTGGGGTATAATGTTAGGCCTGATGGGACAAGGCAATCTGAGTTCTAGTTATATGAATTTAATGCACAATCAAGACCAGAGTCAGAGCCATGGTTAAAGCAGTTGCTGTCACGTAGTCAACATAGACAGCAGGCCGCTTTCTGTTCCCTCAAGGTCGGACTGCTTTCAGCTAACGAGCTAACAGCTCAAGGTGGAAAATAACTTCGGAGAAAAACAAGATGGAAAAATGTGAGGGAGCTTGCTTATCGCAGAAACCGCAAGTAGGATTAACATAAGAATGTAATCTATTAGCTGCTGTTGCTGAGCTAGCTTTGAAGCTGCTGTGTATATAAGTTAGAGCCTGCTCTCAATAAAGAAGAAGATTTCTGCTATCACTCACATTGAGTAGGACTGATTTCTTCCTACCCAGCTGAGAATCGGACCCTAGGTTGATCGCCGCATGAAGTAGGCTTGGAGCTGGTTTTTCAGGCTTCGAGCCTGGGTTTTTCAGGCTTCGAGCCTGGGTTTTTCAGACTTAGAGTCTGGTTTCAGGCTTCGAGCCTGGTTTGCAGACTTTGAGTCTGGTTTTTCAGGCCAAGAGCCGAAAACTTCGCGGCATATGGCGCCCGAACAGGGACCATCACTGGGTGTTACCGGGTAAGGAGCCTGCCTGCAGGGAGTTGAGACTTGAAAATCCGGAGGCAGAGGCAGTCGTCGGAGGAGGAAGCCTGCCGGATCCCAAGCAGAGGTTGCTGTACCTGGGAGAGTGACTACAGGTTGCGGTGAGACGAGGAGCCGGCAACATGGATAAGGGAGGCAGCACTCTCACTTTTACATCGCTTTTTAGAAAAGCGGGGGGTGGACTTAAAACTGACCGATTTATCTGGTCTACTTGTACATGGTAATTGTAAAGGCTTTTTTAAAGACTCTGAGAAATATTTTGATGAGGAGGAGTGGAGAGCATATGGGACTTGTCTTTGGGACTTGGTTATAGACGAAGATAAGACTGCTCAGAAACTGATGAAACAGTGGAGAGAAGTAATTAACTGTTTGAAAAAGTATAAGTTGGAAAAGGATTTGGCTGCTGCTGTAACTCAGCGGCTTGATATGCCTGAGACTGTAGCCGAGCCAACAGCTGGACTGTTTGGTATCGGGACTAATTATATCTCATCTCCCTTTTCTGGTGAGTGGCAAGAAATTGGAAACCTTCTCTGGGAAGCCACTATTAGTGGTGATAAGGACAATAGTAAGATCAGTAAAAATTTAGGTCTCGTTTGGGGAGACGTGCTAAATACTTTAAAAGAAATGCAAGCAGAACAGCCTGTGGCCACGGCTGCAGCCCAGGCGTTGACCGTTGCGCCGAGGCTGAAGGAGACAGACAAGGGAACGGACAGGCTCCTGCAGGAAGTATTAAAGAAACTAGAGCGACAAGAGACCATAGAGACACAGCCTGTCGCCACTGAAAGCCAGCCCGGTGCCCAGCCCGTCGCTGAGCGGGGCGTGCTGAGAAAAAAAAAAAAAAAAAAAAAGTTCTTCTCTACACAAGAGTTTTTACAAAGTCAGAGAGGCGAAGGGGCTTCGGAGCAGAGCCCCCGCGGGAGAGCTGCTTCCCATTCAGAGCCTGTGATAAATGAAGTATCCCCGAGCAGGATTCCGGTTGAGTTTAGGAATTTATTGGATGAATAAGAGCAAGCAAACAGCTCTGGGTGCACTGAGAGCCTCTGCTCTATCAGGACGCACACCCATCACATCCCGAGTTCACATTAAGTAGGATAGGCCTTATACGTATTCATGACTTTTCCTCGAAGGGGCTGAAAAATGTTAATCATTTCTGGGAAAGCGTCCTCTGCTTCTCGCGCATGCTTTGTTCCATCTCGGGGGTCTTTTTCACCCTCTTTAGGTGGTCGTCGGAGGAAGTCAGTAGTCTTCCTCATGGTGTCCCCCAGGCGACCTCCATGTGTATATCTCTGCAAAACTGGTTCAAGCTAATCTCCCCAAAACATCTGCCAAGCTGCTGTTACAAGAAGCAGAAACACCCTCCTTATCAAAACCTGGTTCAAGCTAGTCTTCCAGGACACCTGTCAAGCTGCCGTTACGAAAAGCAAGAACAAGTTACACAAGAACAAATAAAGTTACCAAAAATTATCATCCATATTCGTTGATCCACATTGACACGAATCAAGGGAACACATTTCACAATCCCCCATTTTCTTTTTGATACTATTGATTCGTGTTTTAGCTTCTAACTGAGTTAATACTTGTTTGATCTATATCAATTTTGAGTCTTCCTTTAATTTTAATATCATCAAAGGGTTGGTTTTACCGCTTGTTGCTTTTTCAGGTTCTATGGGCATAGCAGTAATTTGCATACCTTGGATTATAGAGTGGATCAGTCTAATCAAACACGGGATCATACAAGGTAAAAACAATAAGCTTAATATTGAACACAGTATCATAAATCCTAATTTCTTCCACCAAACACCGCCAAATAAATTATCCCACCAGTCATTCTTCAAAATTGAGTCCCATCGTTGTACAGGTACATGTGCGACTCATTTAATTTCATCTGCAATCTTTGTAATTGTATCCCCATGATCATCAATTTCTATACAACATTCAGATGTATTAAATTTTCCACACACGCCTCCTTCTGCTGCCAGTAGATAATCCAAGGCGAGCCGATTCTGATACACGGCTGCTCGAGTTTGAGATAATTGTTTTGCTACTAATTCTAAAGCCCAAGCAGTTTGATTAGTAATTATTTCAACTACTGCTTGTAACCGAATGATGCAGTTTAGCATGTAGATAGGAGTTCTATAACCCCAACTTCCATCTTGTGCCCATGTAGCTGGGTCATAATAATTAATGATTCGTTCAGGGGGCCATTCATTATCTTTCCACTTTTGTGCTCCCCCTATTAATATACTTCTCTTTCTTCGGTTCAGGGTCTCATACAAAGGTATTCCCAAATGATTATTTTTCATTTTTGGCAGCAAGAAAAAAGCGGGTTGGATCATTCCAATGGTACAGCTACCTCTCCATCTCTTTGGTAATTCGTTATATGCTCTTTGCCCACATATCCAAAATAGCCCATCAGGAGACTTCCAATTGCTATTTGTTTTTCTAGGGTTTTCCCAAAAGGACTTCAAATCCCTAATTTCTTCAAATGGGTTTGCATTCATTTTGTTTTTCCAACACTGAGTTTGATTGCCAGGGCAGTTGGTAGTCCAATACCCATCGGGTGACTTTGGCCACCAGGTACTACTTGTTGAGTTAGTGGTCAAGATCATTTTGCAAGGTGTATGTCCAACATATTGTGTAAAATCACTGCTATTTCTAGATATACAAAACTGGCCTATTACTTCATGACTTAGCACCCATCCTTCAGGTCTGTTTGTGCTGGATTTATGGGTGTTGTTCCATTCCAATAATTGTTGGGGTTCCACACTCTCTCCTCTCCATGGCCACTGCTCAGTCATCTGAGACCCTCCACATATCCAACAAGAGGATACATTCAATTCTGTAGCTATTTTCTGCATCAAATCTACAAATAAATTCTGTCCTTTAGTTGGTAAATCCCATGTGCTCATCCTTTCTTTGAGTTTTTCATATAATGATTTTGAAGTTGAAGGAGGTCGTTTGCGATTTGTTTTTAATCTTTGTGTAACATTCTTTACTAATTCTTCTTTAAATCTATCTTGTTGTCCTCCTCCATCTGAATACCCCCACATTCCTCCTTGAGTGAAACATATATTTCTCTCCCTTGGGACAAGTTCCATAGCCATAGACTACTCTTCCTGTCTTGTCGCCAAGATTCTCAGCTACCCAAAGAGTCAATCCCGCTGTTTGGCATTTTTCCAATTGAGTTATTTTATAACACCCAGCATTTATGTGGGTATGATAGGCCAGAGTTGACACCGTTTGTTTCCCATATGCCACTTGTTGGTAGCATTTGGAGCACGAATCGGCTGAAACTCCATGTAGGATTAGGTTGATCCATACAAACAAAATTAAACCCCACCTTTTTACTCCTCTGCCTCCACCGCCTACTGGGGTGCTTCCAGCAGCGGGGTTATTCATCTTCACGGCAGCAGGGGTATTCTTCAGGGGTCTCATATGGATCATGCTAGATGAGACTCATATGGTTTTTGCCAAACTTCAGTATTAAAGGGGTTTCCTAGTTTATTTAGTTCAGTTTCTAACACGTGGCCTAACAATCCTTTAAACTTGTGTGGAGTTTCTCCCTACCTTATTGTAATAGCACTTTATCTTCAAAGTGTGCTTAGGTGTTGAGGGAGGGAATTTTTCGCAAAATGATCTTACCACCACTCTCAGTTACCATCACAAAGTCTCCTTTGTTGCGTGCTCTTTCAAGATCGTCTGAAGGTCAATTTAGTCTCTCCAGGCTCAGATGCGACTTTCCATTCTTTCACTGGACCTTTTACTCGTGAAACGTGGGTCCATCCCTTTTCAGCAGTTCTCACAGCCGTCTCTGTAGCTAATAAAACAAGAAAAGGTCCCTCCCAGAGAGGAGATAAGGTTTCTTCCTTCCATGCTTTTATTAGAACTTTATCTCCTGGTTCTAATTAGTGAATTGCAAATCCAAGCGGTGGAGTCTGGGCTAACATCCCAATTTCCCTTAATTCTTTTAATCTTTTTCCAATGGTTACCACATATTTCTGGATAGTTTGATCCTCAATTACATTGTTCTCTAGAGGCATCCCTTGGGAATAGGGCATGCCATATAACATTTCATATGGTGATAATCCAGTTTCACTGTGGGGTTTAGTTCTTATATTCAAAAGTGCCAATGGCAAGCACTTTGTCCAAGACATTTGGGTCTCAATCATCAATTTAGCTAGCTGTTGTTTTATTGTTTGATTCATCCTTTCTACTTTTCCTGAACTCTGTGGGTGCCAGGGAGTATGGTATTCCCACTGGATACCTAGTGATTGGCATAATAATTTTATTACTTTAGAAGTAAAGTGCGTGCCTTGGTCTGAGTCTATGTACTGGATTATCCCATATCTAGGTACTAAGTGTTCTAATAAAATTTTTATTACCATCTGTGCCGTGGCTCGTGCCACAGGGTAAGCCTCTACCCATTGTGTTAAGTGATCCACTATTACTAGTAAGTATTTTACCCTTCCCACCTTGGGTAATTCTGTAAAATAAACTTGTACTCTTTCAAAAAGGTCTATAAGCTGTTTTTCTTCCTCCGGTTGCTACTTGTCGAAATATTTTCTTATTTATCTTTTGACACGTTAAGCAACCCCGTGTAATTTGCTTTGTTATTTCAAAGATTCCAATACAGCCAAATTGTTTAAGAAAATGATCACTTAATGCTTTTGTACCCCAATGCGTTTGTGCATATAAGCGTTCCATAATGTGTCTAGCAAGGGCTTTTGACAACATTTCTTGCCCATCAGGTAACATCCATTTCCCTTGTTCTAATTTGGCCCCTATTTTCTCCAACTTATTTAATTCCTCAGGGGTAAATTTCTTTTCTCTTTGTTCTTGTTCCTTTTCATTGTTGCCTCTCTTAGTTTGTACTACACAGACTTTAATCGTCTGAGCCCTGAGAGCTGCTTCCTGAGCTTCCTTATCTGCTAAGTTATTTCCTCTAGTTCGGTAATCTAATCCTTTTTGGTGTCCTCTTACATGTACTATGGCTATTTTCTTTGGTTCCCTTAGAGCTTTTAGGATTTTTATTATTAATTCTTGATGTATTAAATTCTTCCCTTGGGTATTAATTAAGCCTCTTTCTTCCCAAATTTTTCCAAAAGTGTGTACTATCCCATATGCATATTTAGAGTCCGTGAATATAGTCCCGCTCTTTCCTTTCAATAATTCTAAGGCCCTATAAAGGGCATACAACTCACAAGCTTGAGCTGACCATGTTGGGCTCACGGGTCCTGACTCTACTATGTCTAACCCTTTATTTATTATTGCATACCCCGATTTTCTCTTTCCCCCCACCATTCGAGAAGATCCGTCGATGAACAGTATTTCCCCTTCTTTTAGTTCAGTATCTCTTAAGTCAGGTCTAACTTTTGTTTGGGTCTCAATTATTTCTAAACAATTGTGTTGTAGTACCTCTAATGGTTCTCCAAATAAAAATTGTGCTGGGCTCTGTGCAGATGTTACTTTTAATTCTAGGTCAGGGGAATCTATTAATATTGCTTCATATTTTAAAATCCGACTATCCGTTAACCATTTTTCTGCTTTTTGTTGTAAAACTGTCCTAACATTATGTGGGGTGTACACCTTTAAGGGTGCACTTAAGGTAATTTTCCTGGCTTCCTCTATTAATAAAGCCGTCGCGACTAGGGCTTGGAGACAAGCAGGCCATTCTCTGCTTACTGGGTCAAGTAGTTTAGAGCAATATCCCACAGGCTTTTTGGTTCCTGCCCAGTCCTGAGTGAGGACTCCATACGCTGTTTGATTTGAGGTATTTACAAAAAGATAAAAAGGTTTCTCTAAGTCTGGGAGACTCAGTGCAGGTGCTTGTATTAATGCACTTTTTATTTCCTCAAATCTCTGGTCATCTTCTGCAAGCCACTTAAGTTGGTTGTTAGTTAATTTGTTATATAAAAATTTTACTTTCTCACTATAATTTTCAAGCCATGGTCTGCAGTATCCTAACAATCCTAATATCTGCCGAATTTCTTTTTTTGTTTTTGGTGATCTTAAAGATAAAATCCCAGATACTCGTTCAGGGTCTAATTTTTTTTCTTCCTCTATTTAGCCAATGTCCTAGGTATTTTACTTCTTGTTCTACCAATTGTAATTTTGACTGGGACACTTTCAATCCTCTCTCTCCCAAAAAGTTTAACAACTTTATGGTAGCCTTTCGAGTCTCTTCCTCAGTTTCCCCTGCCACTAATAGATCATCTACATACTGCAATAATTTAATTTCTTTGGGTATTAAAAAATCCTGCAAAATTCTTTCTAAAGTTTGTCCAAATAAATTTGGTGATTCCGTAAACCCCTGTGGCAGCACAGTCCATCTTAGTTGTTGCTTTCGTCCTGTCTCAGGATCCTCCCATTCAAAAGCAAAATAATCTCTGGACCCCTCGTCCAAAGGACAAGCCCAAAATGCATCTTTTAAATCTATCACACTATACCAAGTATATTTTGGAGAAATATGACTCAATAGAGTATAAGGATTTGCCACCACAGGGAATTTAGTGATGGTTCGCTGATTTACAGCCCTTAGATCTTGTACCATTCTATATGATCCATCTGGTTTCTTTACAGGGAGGATAGGTGTATTATGGGGTGACATACAGGGTTCCAAAGTCCCCTGTTCTAAAAGTCTGTCAACCACTGGTTTTAACCCCTTCCGACCTTCCAGGGATATGGGGTATTGTTTGATTCTTATTGGACGATGTGGGTCTATTATTTGAACACTTATGGGGTCCATTTGTATTTTTCCAGTTTCTCCCTCTTTATACCATACTAAGGGATTAATATTTTTCTCATCTTCTTGTGTTAGGGGATATAACTTAATCTGTAACTTGTCCCCTTGACTCTGGATGCTTAGATTTAATTTCAGGATCAGATCTCTCCCCAGTAAATTCTATTCTGCTTCAGGGAGTAACAACAAATCATTAAGGTAAATTTTCTTCTCTGATTCTATTTCTACATCTTTTAAAATGGGCACTTTAAAGAGTTCTCCTTTTGCCCCAATTACTGAAATATAATTTTTCTCTTTTTCTATCCCTTTTGGGAGCTTTTGGATGGTTGACTTTTCAGCACCCGTATCGACTAAAAATAAAACTTCTTCCTTATGGGGACCTATTAGTAATTTTATCAAGGGCTCTGTTGATGTTGACGTCCCCAACAAATATAGCCCCTGACTCCCCTATTCCTCTTTAAACATTTTTTCATCTTGTTCCCGTTTTCTACAATTCTTCTGAATATGCCCCTTCTTGTTACAGTAGTAACAGACGGGAATACCAGACCTCTCTCTAGAAGGTCGTTCCTGGGGTGTCATCTCTATTTTCTTTTTCCCTTTCTCCCCAGATGAGATTTCAGTTTCCTTACTCTCTCTTATGGCTGCTACAAAAATTTTTGCTTTTGCTTTTTGCTTTTCTTCGTTCCTCCTTATGTAGACTTTTTGAGCTTCTCTAAGTAATTCCTCTAACCCTCTATTTTGCCAGTCTTCTAATTTTTCCAATTTTCTTCTTATATCCCCCCACGATTTTGCTACAAATTGTGTTCTAAGGAGTGCAGTCCCAGCCACTGTATTTGGATCTATTCCAGAATACATTTGTAAACTTTTTCTTAACCTTTCTAACCATTCTGTTGGTGATTCGTTTTTCCCTTGTTCCTCATTAAATGCTTTATTAATGTTTTGTCCTCGGGGGACCGCTTCTCTTATCCCTTGGATAATTAATGTTCTCAGGTCTCTCATGTTCTGCCTCCCTTGGGGTTGTTGGTGATCCCAGTGAGGGTCCATATTTGGCCATTTATGATCCCCAGGAGGTCCAGCCTGATTTTGTCTTTCCCAAATTCTCATTCCAGCTTGTCTAATCACACCCCTTTCCTCAGCAGTAAATAAGATCCCTAAAATGGATTGTATTTCTTCCCAGGTATAAGTATTGGGGCCTAAGAATTGGTCTAATTTTTCAGCTACCCCAAGGGGATCATCTAGTAGGGTCCCCATTTCTTTCTTAAAATTTCTTACATCTGTGGTATTTAAAGGGACTGCCACAAACCCAATGCCTCCCTGATTACCTCCGAGGGGTAGCTGATCGTAAGGGATATAGAGAAGCTCCCTCAGATGTGGCAGTCCTACTTCTCGTACATGCAGCCGGAGGTAGATATAATTCCGGTGCTGTTGGTGGTGGAGGCAGGGGCAACGGTGGTGCTGGTGGAGGTACTACGGCCACTATAGGGGGAGCCGCCACCGGAGGTGGATTGTTAGGATACGGAGGCGGTAAGTTATCCAGTGGCTCCCATTTATCATCTTTTTCCTTTACTTTTCCATTTTTATCCCCTTCTTCTTCCTCAAACTTTTCATCTGCTTTCAATGTAAGTATTGAGGCCGGAAAAGGACGTGAAGTCCTCATCCATAATCCTGCATAATCACTTTCCTCCTGACAAGCAGGTTCCTTTGAATTAACGTATATATTTAAGGCCTGGCAAATCCAGTCCTCAAAAGATCCAAAAACAGGCCAAAAGATATGTGGCTTTAAAGGTTTCTTTGGCCATTCAATCATACAATATTGGACTAATTTTAATTTACTTTTTCCTTTTCTGGGGCCCCTTTCATTCCAATTCCTAATCATTATTCCTAATGGACTTTCTGATGGTATGTCTGGTAATTTGCTCCCTTTCTTTAGGTCCTGGGTCTTTGACTTTTTCTGACCCATCTAGGAATTTTACTGTGGCAATTCGTGCAGCCCTTGGTTACCAGTAAGAGTGTCTTGCAGGGGGTTTAGGACCTATCACCCACCCACAAATACTATAGGAATCGCTTTGGTCCTTCACCGGCCAAGTCCCTCGCGGGAGATTGGAATCGCGGTTAGAAGACCTCCACACTCGCTTCGGAACCAGGTTCCGTCTCAATCACACTCTTACACACACAGGCAACCGATAACCCACCCAACCGAACGGGATACACCTTAAATACTTACAACTCCGTCGTCTTCGTTTGGATCTTCACGCGCAGAATTATGGGCAAAATAAACTGCTGCAGCCGGCAAGGGAGCTCATAAAAATCAAATTCTTTGCTTGCCCCTATTCAGGTTCAGGCTGTTGTTAGTCCTGACCCGACCTGATCAGGAGCCACCAAATGGTGGGGCGCCCCTCCTAAATCAAGTCAGAATTCAGGAACCAAGACCCTCCCGGACGAGCCCCCAATTGTGATAAATGAAGTATCCCCGAGCAGGATTATGGTTGAGTTTAGGAATTTATTGGATGAATAAGAGTAAGCAACCTATTTCAGGAGTATTCTCATCATAGCCAGATGAATAGCCAGAGACTTTTTCTTTCCCTTGGGAAGAGGGATAAGGCAAAAACCAAAAGCCTCTTCTAATATGTTTCCTGAAGTCTTCATCCCACCCATTGCCTCCAGAGATAGTACATATTAAAAAAAAAGGGATTTCTTATGGAAAATGGGTGTCAGAATAATTTTGAATTAAGTATGACATGCAAGATTTCAGGCTAAAAGGGTCAACAGCAGAGATTTTACCCCTTAGCAACAGTTTTCAGTTTCTCCCCTTAATAGAATTTGCAGTAAAACAGCTGAATACTAAACAAATTCCTTGAATCTTGTCTGACTTTGGTGCTAATGTGAGAACTACCATCAATACAGATATTAGAGAACAGCAAAGCAAATTAATTTTCTAATGTAAAATTGCAGTGTTAGTGTAAATTATTCATTGATTTTAAACACAAGTACTCATTTGAGAAAGTTAATGTCTTTTGTGATATTTTGATTTATCCCTACCATATTTGAAGAACTTTTCTGTGAAGCAAACTAAAATAAATACTTCAAAAACATAATTATATTCTGAAAAAGTACTTCTGTAGCCCTTAATCTTTAAATTACTTTTCAGGTAAATGATATTCTCTTAGACAGGGGAAGTTTTAAAAATAATTTCTACAAACTCAAGATCTCTGAACCATACTTTATTGTTACTGGATCAGCCAGTATGAGCAAGAATAAAAGTTAGGATTTAATCTTTTTAAGGATTCATAGAACCATTGAATGGTAGAGATTGGAAGAGACCTCTAGAGATCTTCTAGTCCAACTGCCCTGCTAAAGCAAGTTCACCTAAATCAGGTCACGCAGGAACATGTCCAGGTGGGTTTTGAAAACCTCCAGAGAAGGAGACTCTGCAACCTCCCTGGGCAGCCTGTTCCAGTGCTCCATCATCCTTACAGTAAAGATTTTCCTTGTGTTTAAGTGGAACCTTTTATGTTCCAGCTTATGTCCATTACTCCTAGTCCCATCACTGGACACCATGGAAAAAAAGATTTTTCCTTCATCCTTTTGACATATACCTTTTAAATACTTGTAAGTATTAATGAGGTTCCCCCCTAGTCTTTACTTTTCTAGGACAAACAGCCCCAGATCCCACAGCCTTTCTTAATAAGCAAGATATTCCAGTCCCCTGATCATCTTGGTGGCCCTGTGCTGGACTCACTCTACAAGTTCCCTGTCTCTCTTGAGCTGGAGAGCTCAGAACTGGACACAGTACTCTAGATGAGGCCTCACCAGGGCAGAGTAGAGGGGGAAGGGAACCTCCCTTGACCTGCTGGCAACACTTTTTGAGATTGCATTGATGGAATAGATCAAATAGATCCCTGTACTTCCAAGTGCTGATTGCTAACAGGAATATAAGTGAAGAAATTTGTTTTTCTCAGAAAATTAAGCAAATAAGACTTATAGTGTAGGGTGTAGATATTACAAGAATTATAATTTGTATATAGTTATTTAATAATGGCTATGTATTAACTACATACTATATAATATATTGTCCTGTCCTGGTTTAGGCCCATCAGGGAACAAAGACCACGATTAACCTCGAGTACCGAAGAGGCTGAGAATTGCTCAAGGGCAGGGAGGGCTTAATTGCCGCTTAAGGTTCAGGACAAAACAGACCAGGCCACTCGGTTTGGGGAAGAAAACAGAAAATAATTTAATGCAACATCAACTAAAACATACCCCCAAAAAACCCAAAACATAACCAAAACAAAACAACACAGAGTAATACATCAATGAAGAGTCCAACCAGCCTTTTTAAGAACATCTTCTTGCCACCCCTCCCCTCTTCCCGGGATCAGAGCCCTGATCCCAGGGTTTTTACCTTGCCCCCCCCGAACGGTTCGAGGGGGCAGACAGTGGAGGTCTCAGTCAGTCTGCTCCCCATAGCTTCTGCCGTTTATCCCTCCTCAGGACGGGTGAACTCCACACCAGTCCTCCCTGCAAGTCCGTGGGGTAACTCACACGCATGGCAGCCCTGCACGGGCTGCTCCGACGCGCACCCATTCCAAAGGCTGCAACTCCTCTCTGCCTCTCGTGTGGGGCTGCTCTGCGACGTGCAGGCTCTCCAACACGGCCTGGGCCATGGCCGTCTCCCCACACAGTCCCTCGCCCATCCGGGCTCACTCACATGGAGCTGCTGGTAACTCTCAGTCCTGCCAGGGGTCTCCATAGATTGCAGGGGCACAGTTTGCATTCTCGCCACGGCTTGCAGAAGGGTCTCCGGTCTACTGCTTCTCCTTCCTTCCTCCTTCTCTGGCCGAAGGGTCCGCGTGGTCGCCTCCATCTTGTATCACTCTTCCACCTCCTGACTCGCATTCCAATTCCCGTCCCTTAAATAGTGATTGCAGAGGTGCCAGATTGGCCCAGCCGGGCCGGAGGTGGGTCTGAACCCAGGAGGCGGGGGAGAGTCCGCAAACTCTTTACCGGGTCTTCACTGCAACCCGCTCCTCCTGTTACTAAGCCAAAAGCTGCTCCTTGCTAAACCAGAACATATATGTAGGATATTGTGAAAGCTATGAGTGTGCAAGAGTTCAGAACTCAAGCAGATAAATTAGTAAGCATTGACTGATTTCCATGAAATACAAAAAGTATTACTTTGGCTCAGGAAATCATCCCGAGTTCACATTAAGTAGGGTAGGCCTTATATGTATTCATGACTTTTCCTCGAAGGGGCTGAAAAATGTTAATCATTTCTGGGAAAGGGTCCTCTGCTTCTCGCGCATGCTTTGTTCCATCTCGGGGGGGTCTTTTTCACCCTCTTTAGGTGGTCGTCGGAGGAAGTCAGTAGTCTTCCTCACGGTGTCCCCCAGGCGACCTCCATGTGTATATCTCTGCAAAACTGGTTCAAGCTAATCTCCCCAAAACATCTGCCAAGCTGCTGTTACAAGAAGCAGAAACACCCTCCTTATCAAAACCTGGTTCAAGCTAGTCTTCCAGGACACCTGTCAAGCTGCCGTTACGAAAAGCAAGAACAAGTTACACAAGAACAAATAAAGTTACCAAAAATTATCATCCATATTCGTTGATCCACATTGACACGAATCAAGGGAACACATTTCACAGAGCCCAACCTGCCGAGTTACCCCTCGGACGACTTGCAGGGGAATGCCAAGTGGGCAGAGTCGGGCGGGGGTGCAGCTCAGGACGATCAGAGGAGTGGGGGAGCGCGACCCCATGTTAGACTTGACACCATCGGGCACGCGAGGGGAGACAAAGAAAACACAGGAGAGACTAATACCGACTGCGCCGCCGGCGCCGGGGACGGCACGGAGTGAGCCAGACCCCCCCGCCCCTTCCATCCGCAGCCGCCGCCGCGCAGCCGCTTCCCGCGATCCGGTCAGTGTCTCCGGAGCCCCCCCACACACACCGCGCGCCGACACCGCCGCGCGCCCTACCCCTCGGGGACCGCAGGGCTCATCCTTTCCATCCTCAATCCCTTGCCTCAACGAGTGTAAAAACTGTTGGTCGTGATGTTATGCATTTTGCTGTAAATGTGATGATGAATACTGGTTTTCTTACAGGGGAAACTTTCTAAGGTGTTTTAGGTGTCAGGAACAGAACATTTTGACATTGAGAAGCTAAAAGGTGGTTTGTGTTTTAGACTCATTGGTGAAGGATTTTTTTTAATCAGGAGTAAAAAAAAATGGATTTTGTCATACTGTTGATGCTTCAAATGCTTGTGGTAAATGGTTTTAGGCAATTTCAACACACCAAGCAAAACGTGGGTTACACTGGCCAAAGCAATCAATCAGTCTACAAAATGTTTATCAATGACCACTCCAGATAATCCTTTTTCTACCTGTTTGGTAGGAGTTCCATCAGATGTGGCACAATGGCCTGTATCAAATGCATTGAAAACAAATCCCTTAGTTAAGGGTAATGGCAAAGTTGACAGCTGGGATTTGATCATTTCATGGTCGCCAATAATGACAACAGAGCCACAGGAGTTAGAATTATTGGGATCTATAAAGATGGATTTTTGTGTTATGTTTAATTTTACCAGCAATACCGAAACATTTGGGACAGAATGTGGATCCCATCCTGGGCATGTATAAGAACACAACATCTTGGTGCAATTATACTTCACCAAAAAGATCCAGGTCTAGTCTTGTGCCTGTACAGTTACCAAAGGGAATTTTTCTGATCTGTGGGGACCAGGCATGGCCTGGAATACCCTTGAGATTACAAAGGGAACCACGCAGTTTGGGACGACTGACGATCTTGATGCCTAATCACACAATGATTTAGAAACATCATTGTCCAAAACAATTTGTGCATGCATTTACTGGCGAATGTGATGACCATGTTACCTTTGGTCTCCCTCAGCAATAATAGCAACTAGGATATTTGCTCCAGGTGTAAGAGTATCTGCTTTATTAACTCAACTATGCAAATTAGGATGCTGACTTAGCAAACAAAGTAACCAAACCTCAATGACATTAGAAGGCTTGATTAGTGATGTAAGTAGTATTAGACATGCACTTGTGTATCATTCTATGCATGATATCCTCATTGCTCAGGAGGAGGCATTTACTGTACATCAAGAGAGAGATCTAGAAACCATGTTATTTAGGGAAACTAACTTTGTTTGCTCCTCGACAGTAGGAATGGTTAAAAATTACCAAGTTGTGGAAAACAAGAGATATCCACAATTTAAAAGGAGATTGTGATGGTAAAGTACAATTGTGGTCCATTACGGCGAATGTATTTGCTTCAGTATTTGTACCTGGGTTGTCTGCAGCCCAGGCCTTACAACAGTTAGAAAAATTACTGTGTTGGTCGGAGCAGAAAGCTAATGTTACTACTGATGTTATTGAAAAATTGTTAGCAGACCAGAAAAGCCTTAGACATGCCTTATTGCAAGATAGTGCAGCTATTGATTTTTTGCTATTGGCACAAGGGCATGGATGTTAAGACTTTGAAGGCATGTGTTGTTTTCATCTTTTTGACCATAGTGAATCTATTCACAAAGCTTTGGCATATTTAAAGGCTCACGCTAAGAATATTACGGTGGGTTATAACCCTTTTGGTAATTGGCTTCAATCAGCTTTTGGGGGGTTGTCACCTTGGTTGACTATGTTAATCAAAGAAGGGTTAAGATGGATTTTGTTTATTTTACTTTTGCTTGTAATGTTTAGAATAATATATAGTTGTATTATGAAGACAGTGCATAAATTGACTGACTTAGTCTTGATTGTGCAAAAACAAAACGGGGGAATTGTGGAGAAAAAATGAGGGAGCATGGACATGGATCCTGGGGTATAATGTTAGGCCTGAAGGGGCAAGGCAATCTGAGTTCTAGTTATATGAATTTAATGCACAATCAAGACCAGAGTCAGAGCCATGGTTAAAGCAGTTGCTGTCACATAGTCAACATAGACAGCAGGCTGCTTTCTGTTCCCTCAAGGTCGGACTGCTTTCAGCTAACGAGCTAACAGCTCAAGGTGGAAAACAACTTCGGAGAAAAACAAGATGGGAAAATGTGAGGGAGCTTGCTTATCGCAGAAACCGCAAGTAGGATGAACATAAGAATGTAATCTATTAGCTGCTGTTGCTGAGCTAGCTTTGAAGCTGCTGTGTATATAAGTTAGAGCCTGCTCTCAATAAAGAAGAAGATTTCTGCTATCACTCACATTGAGTAGGACTGATTTCTTCCCACCCAGCTGAGAATCGGACCCTGGGTTGATCGCTGCATGAAGTAGGCTTGGAGCTGGTTTTTCAGGCTTCGAGCCTGGGTTTTTCAGGCTTCGAGCATGGGTTTTTCAGACTTAGGGTCTGGTTCATTTTTCAGGCTTCGAGCCTGGTTTTCAGACTTCGAGTCTGGTTTTTCAGGCCAAGAGCCGAAAACTTCGCGGCATTAAGTTTCACAAGAAGGACAGGCAAAGAAAAGATTGGAAAAGGTAACAATCAACAAAGGGAATTTGTTAGTGGTATCTGCTTTTCAACTGTTTATGAGAAGCCTCTTTAGAAACAATGTAATTGTCAAAAAAGATGCAGCCAGAACTCATTCCTGTCTTTCCTTTCTTCCTTCCTCTTTCCTTTTCCACAATTTTTCCTACCTTAAAATAGGTAACTTTATCCTATTTCTCTTCTGCTTTCCAAAGCTTGAATTATTTGCTTCCTTGCACCAAATTTTTTCAGCAGTTAACAAGATTTTTTGATATTCTCACTTCTCTTAATGTTTTATGCCTTTCTCCCTCTTTCCTTATGTTGTTTCTATAAAATTATTTTTTAATAGTCCTGTTTATAAAGTACATAATGTATTAGATAAAATGAGTTTCTACTCTACATAATTTTTCTATTATCTCAGTAGAAGCACTAACCTTGGAGATAATATAGCTGTAGATGCATGTTTCATAGCAGTGTCTCAACAAGCTACTCAGCCTCAGAGACTGACAGACAGAAAATAAGGTTACATTAAATCACAGTTCTCTGTTGCAATGTTGGTTCCTCTGTTGTACACCTGGTTTTGAATCTAACAAACAAGTAATGAAGAATCAAAAGTAAGATTTTAAATTACATCAATGTTCTTGAGCATAGTGTTACTATTGGCTAGGCTTGTCATGGTTTGACATGACAGTCTTTTCTGGTAAGGGGGAAGGGGCTGTGAAGATGGCTCCTGTAAGTAGTTGCTTGAAACTCTCCCCAGCTCTGAGCCAGACCCACTTCTGGGGCTGAACCAATTAGATGCCTCCACGATCACTTTTTAAGAAGAAGATGGAGCTGAAGCTGTGCTGGAGCAGAGACTCTCCTGCATTCTACGGAGAGGACTGGTGAAGCTGAGATTTATTTGCATTTCTTTAAAGACCCTGCATCAGTGATAGAGACTCATTTTGATAATGACCCCACATCAGTGGCAGAGACTCATTTTGCTAAAGCTGACCCTGGAGCAGGGGCAGCGATTAACTTCATTGAAGGCCCTGAGACAGGGACAGTGACTATGGCTGTAGGAGGCCATGTCCCGTGGGAGGGATCCAACCACTTCACTACAGACTCTGAGCCAGGGGCAGTGATTTCCTTCTTTAAAACTATGGCTGGAAGAGGCCGTGTCCCGAGGAAAGGACCCAATATCCACAGTTGTAACTGTGAGTAGGAACCCACGACAAAGAAGCTCATTAAGACTATGCCCAGAGGAGGCCCTGTCCTAAGAGAGGGACCCTATAACTGCAGAAACTGCAACCTTGGCAAAGAATCCACACCAGAGATATTCACTAAGGACTGCGTCCCGTGCGAGGGACCCTGTATCGGCAGAAGCTGCAGCTGTTGGGAGCAACTCACACCAGAGAAGTTCGTTAAGGACTGTGTCCCGAGGGAGGAACCCCGTGTTTGAGCAGGGGAAGAATGCCAGGAGTCATCTTCATCTGAGAAGAGAGAAGTGGCAGAGCCCATCTGTGAGAGACTGACCACATCCCCCACTCCCTGTCCCCCTGAGCCATTGAAGGGGGGGGGGAGGTAGAGATATCGGGAGCAGTGAGCTGGGCCCGGGAAGAAAGGAGGGAGATCTTAAAGTGCTGGTTGTAATTTTCTCATCATCCTACTCCCTTTTTGCTTTTGTGAAACCTCTCTTTTGGGGATATTCAAAACCCATCAGGACATGGTCCTGGGCAACCAGCTCTAGGTCACCCTGCTTGAGCAGGGGACTTAGACAAGATGACCTGCAGAGGTCCTCAAAAACCTCAAAAATTCTGCGATTCTATGACTGAATGATTATATGACTTGTTTAGTCACATATATACACGAAAATACCTATCTGTCAATATATAAAATATTATATGATTAAAAGTTAAGATTTTCTTTAGTACTACAAAACCAAAATAAAAACTTTTTTTTTTAAAAAAAAAGAAGCTATTAAATCCAATACAGGGCGTAGGCACAAATGTGACTTGAACCAGCCAGCTTGAATAAAGAGAGTAGGGACAAGTTAATGCAGCTGGCAAGCTACTTCCAATTATCAGAAACAGGTGCTGCGAGTTAATCAATTGGGCCATGGGTGATCACATGGGCAGAGGCAGCATATAAGGAAGTAGCTAGCAAAGGAAGGGTGGGTTCTTGTCAGCTCTGTTGGTTTTACTATGGTGCCTGTGCTTATCTGTACGTGCATTACCTAGATTCTCTACATCTTTGAATGAATATAACTTGCACCGCTCACAACATTTGGTTACCCCGACATGATCAGCCGAATTTATTGGATTAAGAACTCTTGGCAGAAAATTGCTTGGATTCCTGTCTGAAAAGGCAAGGGAGCCCTCTAAACTGGTATAATGGGAAAGGTGATAAGCAAAGAGGAAAACCCTCTTGACACCCTCCAGCATATTCTTGCTGAGAAATGATTCAACTATGAAAGAGAGATTTTGTTAAGACTTGTAAGATGGGAACAAGGATGTAGGTTTCTTCACATTCCCATAGGAAGTATATGAAATGGGACATTGACAAAATCTAGGAGACATGTTGAATAATGCTATTGGCCTATGTAAACTGGTATAATCCCTTCTACAACAGCTAGAAGCTGAGCGGACTATGGCTGCTGCCGTGAACCTAGAAAATGCTATGTCATCTGTGTTCCCAGTAGATGCTAAAAGGTTCTTTAGAGATGGTGACTTTATAGTCCCATCAGTTCCACCTCTAGAAAAAATACCAACAGATTCTTTGGAGGTGATAATGTCATAGTACCCTCGGCTCCACCTCTAGAAGAGGAGAGCATGGATGTGAGCCCACAACCCCCGCTCCAGAAATCACTGGAGCACCGTTCCAGGAGCCAAATGCATGCATTGTTTCTCCTCCCCTCCCACTCACCCTTCACCGTCCTGCCCCATCCCATCCTTCTTCCATGCTTGAAAGAGTACCTGGCAAAGAACGAACGTTACACCTTGCCCACAATACTACAGATCTGCCATTGCCCCTGAGTTCATCAATCCCTGAGTGTATTCTTCTTCCATCATCACTCCCAACCTCTAGTGAAGGGGAAGATCAACAAAGACAATTATTAAAGGAAGAATTAATACGACACGGAGAAGATATGAAACGGTCTTTGGCCCACTTGGAGGAACTGATGGAAAAACCAAAAGCAACAGCTAATCAACTGTTGGAACGAATTAATGAATTAACTAAACCAGAGATTAAAGTTTCATCCCCACAGGTGCTCAGAGATCCCCGGCCAGATAACTATGATCCGACTAAGAAATGGAGAGGCCTCATACGTGATGCGGGAATCGAAGGAGAATTTATTCCACAAGCCTTTCCAGTAATAGTAGCACAAAGAAAACGACAATGGGCACCTTTGGATTGGAAGTTGGTAAGGGAAGGCCAGAAAGCTGTAATGCAATATGGCTTGTCCAACCCGTACATTCAAACGTTATTGGATCATATTTTTGCCAGTGGATTAATGACTCCATTTGACTGCCGGAAGCTAGCAGAAACTTTCCTGAAGCCCACTCAGGTATTACTATGGGAGTCTGAATGGGAAAAAAGAGTTGATCTGGCAGTAGTAGAAAATATGGACTTACAACAGGGAGATCCGCGGCGAGTCGTCACAGCAGATATGATGTTGGGTAAAGGACCGTTTGCTAACCCTCAGGTACAAGCCTGACTGCATGAAGCTATTCTGCAGCAAGCACAGACACTGGCTCGTCAAGCATTTAAGATTGTTCCTGACATGGGGGTGCCAGTTCCCTCATATACAACTATTATACAGAAACCTAATGAGCCTTTTATGACCTTTTTTAGACCGTCTAAGAGCAGCTCTGGATCGTATACCAAACATGTTAACTGAAGTAAAGGCAGAAATAGGGAATGAAGTTAATCGCTGCCCCTGCTCCGGGGTCAGCTTTAGCAAAATGAGTCTCTGCTCCTGACACGGGGTCATTATCAAAATGAGTCTCTATCACTGATGCGGGTTCTTTAAAGAAATGAAAATAAATCTCAGCTTCACCAGTCCTCTCCATAGAATGCAGGGGAGTCTCTACTCCAGCATGTCCTCCTCTCCTTCATCACTGAACTTGGAGTCCGCATGGTTGTTTCTCTCACTGTTCCTACTCCTTGCACCACCACCAGCCAGAAGAAGAAAGAAGGGCAGAAGAAGAAGGAAAAAACAGGAAGAAGATGGAGGAAGAAACGTCCCCTTCCGGCTTCTTCTTAAAAAGTGATCGTGGAGGTGTCTAATTGGCTCAGCCCCAGAAGTGGTCTTGCTCAGAGCTGGGGAGAGTTGCGAGCAACTTCTTACAGGAGCCATATTTACAGCCCCTTCCCCCTTACCAGAAAAGGCTATCATGTCAAATCATGACATTTACACATACATATCAACATGTACTTGCATAGTCAGTTTTCAGTGATCAGCTATCTATTTTTATTTGGCTGGCTGGAACTCTGATTTGATACAGTTTGATGACTGTTATATTCTTATGACAATGGCAAAGCAATGCAAAAAACTTATAAAATTCCATAAAAGGGTGTGTATGGGGACGTGAGTACAGGAGTTGGGTAGACCTGAAAAAAGAGAAAATGTTCAGAAATGAAGGAAGGCTGTAAATGTGATTGTATTTTCCTGAGTTGGTTAAATTTTAACATACTTGACATAGTTTTCACCAAAAAAAATTTGACTCACTATGATCTTTCTTGCATAATTATTTACATGCATTTAAAATACTACTGAATTAGAAAGATAATCTGTATCTTCTTTGTATTGGCCTAAGCAACCATGAATCTGGTTTTAAATGTTACTTTATGGCAAAAATCGTGAAGATTTTTCCTAAGGGGCAAAGTGTACCATACCTATTCATCTCTGTGTCAACACTGTGCTATATTATTCTTTCTTTCCATTGGATGTCTTTTCTTCTCTGTTTTTTTTTTCCTTAAAAAAAACCAACTAAAAACATCATAAAATTATTTCCTTTAATGGCAATCCTGTTGCACAAACACACTTATGGAAATCAGTTTTTAAGCAGAAAAATTATTGCAGAAGGTCAGGTGTTTCAAAAGGTACTTTGAAATTTGTTCTTTTTTAACTCAAGGTTAGTGAAGCAGGTGTTCACAGACCCCATGTTGGTGGAATTCATGGACACAGTAACGATGGAGCTTATTCACTTGTACTTGATTTGAAGATTAAGTGGTATGTCATTTAGTCAAATCACTAATATGCTATTTTAAAGTTTATAAAGATGAAAAATGGTGTCTATTGCTGATCCTAAAATTAGTACTTATGAAAATGAGTATGAAAAGTTACATATACCCGATATCTTATTTGCTATATGTGACTATTTTTAGAATAAATTTTAAAATAGATTTTTCTTAAATATTATTCTTAGTCTCATATTAATTACATTTAAACTTTAGAATGTTTATGGAACTCAAGTTTCAACGTGCTTATATAATCTGAATTTATTATCATTTAAAATATATTTTACAAGTCACAGAATAACAGAATTGTTGAGGTTGGAATGTTCCTTTTGAGAGGGTCTAGTCCAACATCCCTGCTCAAGCAGTTATCTAGAGTAGGACTGTGTCCAGTTCAGCTTTTGAATATATGTATAGAGACTCCATGGTATCTCTGGGAAGCCTGTTCCAGTTTTCAACCACCCTCACAGTAAAAAGTGTTCCCTGATGTTCAGAGAAAACCTTCTGTGATTCCATTTCTGCCCATTGCCTCTTGCCCTGTCACTGGGCACCACTGATAAGACCCTGGTTTCAACTTCTTTGCACCATCCCTTCAGATATTCGTACACATTGATGAGATCCCCCCTGAGACTTCTCTTATGTAGGCTAAACAGTCCCATCTCTTTCAGCCTTTCCTCATAGTAGAGGTGCTCCAGTCCCTTAATCATCATAGCCCTCTATTAGACTTCTTCCAGTATATCCATGTCTTGTACTAGGGAGCCTAAAACTGGACACAAGACTGCAGGTGTGGCCTCACCAGTGCTGAGTAGAGGGGAAGGATCATCTCCCTTGACCTGCTGGCAATACTTTGTCTGATGCAGCCCAGGATCTCATTAGCCTTCCTTATGAAAAGGGCACACTACTAGCTCATGTTCAAATTGGTGTCCATTAGGATTCCCATGTCCTTTTCTGCAATGTTGCTTTCCAGATGGGTGGCCTTCAGCATATACTGGTGCATGGGGATGTTCCTCTCCAGGTGCATGACTTGGCACTTGCCCTTGTTGAACTTCATGAGGTTCCCTCAGCCCATTTCTCCAGCCTGTCAAGGTCCCTCTCGATGGCAGCAGAATCCTCTGATATAACAAGTGATGTACAAGTGATATACTTCAAGTTCTGTCCTGCTCATTGCTTTTACTGTTAAGTTAAGTTAAACAAATAGATGTGTCCTATTTTGGAATCATTATATCTCTAAAGTTAAATAAATCATATTTTCATTTTAGTGAAGTCAGGACAAAAAAATAAATGCCTGTGACTTGGACATACAAGACAAACATAATTGAGCAAGTCCAGTGGAGGATCACCAAGCTGATCAGGGGTTCAGAACACGACATACATGGAGACAACTGGGTTTGTTCAGCTTTAAGAGGAGAAGGCTCAGGGAGATCTTACTGCTGTCATCAGCTACATAGAGAAAACAGACTCTCAGAGGTGCACAATGGAAGAATGAGAGGCAACGTAGATAAGTTGGAACACAGGATATACCAGTTGGGTATTTAAAAAAAAATTCCTCATACCGGGAATTCAACACTGGAACAGGAACACAAAGAAGTGGGATAAAATAATCGAATCTCCATTCCTGGAGATAGCCAAATCTTGACTAGACAAAGCCCTGAGCAACCTGCTCTTACTGGATCTCTTTTGAGTGAGAGTTAGACTTAGAGACCTTGAGAGGTCCCTTTCAACCAACATAAATTGATAATGAAACAAATGAAATAAATACATTTTGGAGAACATTTTACTGTATATTTATAATCTTTTCCAAACTTTTTATACTTACTGCCAACATGCTACCTCTTTAATGTTCTCTTTGTGGCTCAGAATTAACAGTCTACCATTCGAGTTAGTTTCAAAAATATACTGCAGGAAACAATTCACTGTTTGACTTACAGGTTTTGTCTTTTTTTTTTATTCACATTTGGAAGTTCATGATCCTGTGTAGTGGGTCTGGGATGGTAGTGATTTTCCACAGCAGCTCCTGCAGTGCTGTGCTTACTGTTGATATCAATATTATGACTACTGCTCACACAGCATCAAGGCTGTCCATCCAGCATTCCTTCCCCTACCTTCACCAATAGCTGTGGGTGGGCATGATCTTGAGAGGGACCATGGCCAGGACAGCTGACCCAGGCTGACCAAGGAGATATTCCATACCATATGACGTCAGCTCAGTAATATAAACTGGGGGAGAGGAGCAGGGAGGGGAGGCAAGATTCATTTCTGGCCTTCCAAAAGCAACCGCTACGCGTACCAAAGCCCTGCTTCTCGGGAGGTGGCTGGACATCGCTGCTGATGGGAAGTAGAGAGTAACAGCTTTATCTGCTTTTGCTTTGCTTCCCGGGCGTGTGGGTTTGCTGTTTCTTTATTAAACTGCTTTTATCTCAACCCACGAGACTCCCATCTTATTTTCTCCCCTTCCCTGGCTTGCTGAGCAGGTGGGGGATAGAGCGGTGTGGTGGGCACCTGGCATCCAGCCAGGCTCAAACTACCACATCCTGCAAACATAAGACTTAGAATTATAGAATCATAGAATCGTTTTGGTTGGAAGACACCTTTAAGATCATCGTGTCCAACCTTTGTCCTAGCCCTATCAACCACTAGACCATTTCCCTATGTACAACATCCAACCATCTCTTAAACACCTCCCTGGGCAGGCCGTACCAATGCCTGACAACCCTTTCAGTAAAGAAATTTCTCCTAATATCCAGCCTGAACCTCCCCTGGTGCAACTTGAGGCCATTTCCTCTTGTTCTATTGCCTGTTACTAGGGAAAATAGACCAACCCCTGTCTCACTACAACTTCCTTTCAGGTAGTTGTAGAGAGCAGTAAGGTTTCCCCTGAGCCTTCTCTAGACTAAACAGCCCCAGATCCCTCAGCCGTTCCCCATATGAGACATGCTCTAAATACTTTACTATTTTGGTAGCCTGCCTCTGTATCCTATCCAGCACCTCAGTGTCCTTCTTGTAGAAAGGGGACCAAAACTGGACACAGTATTCAAGGTGCAGCCTCACCAAAGCCTAATACAGGGGAATTATCATCTCCCTCCTCCTGCTGACAGCACTGTTCCTGATACAGGTCAGGATGCCATTGGCCTTCTTGGCCACCTGGACACACTGCTGGCTCATGTTCAGCTGGCTGTCAACACTCCCAGGTCCGTCTCTTCCTGGCAGCTTTCCAGCCACTACTCCCCAAGCCTGTAGTGCTGCTGGCGGTTGTTGTGGTCCAAGTGCAGGACCCAGCATTTGGCCTTATTGAAACTCATGGAACTGGCCTTGACCCAGCGATACAGCCTATCTAGATCTCTGTAGAGCTTCCCTACCCTCAAGGAGATCAACACTTCCACCCAGATTGGTGTCATAGATGTAGGCACAGATGTAGCTTGGACCAGCCAGCTTGAATAAAGATGGTAGGGATAAGTTAATGCAACTGGCATGCTACTTCAGAAACAAGTGCTGCAAGTTAATCAGTTGGGCCCTGGGTGATCTCATGGGCAGAAGCAGCATATAAGGAGGTAGCTAGCAAAGGAAGGGTGGCTTTGAGTCAACTCTGGTGGTTGTACTATGTTGCCTGTGTATGTCTCTGCATGTGCATTACTTAGACTCTCTACGTCTTCGAGTGAATATTGCCTGCACTACTACAACATTTGGTGACCCCGACGTGATTTGCCGGATTGGTTGGATTAAGAACCCTTGGCAGAAAAGCACTTGGATTCCTGCTTGAAAAGGCAAGTGATCTGAGTAAACTGATATAATGGGAAAAATGATAAGCAAAGAGGAAAATCCTATTGACACCCTCCAGCATATCCTTGCTGGGAAAGGATTCAATTATGAAAGAGAGGATTTGCTAAGACTTGTAAGATGGGAACAGGAAGTAGGTCTCTTTGTTTCCCCCCAAGAAATATATGAAAAGGGAATATGACACTGGGAAAACCTAGGAGACATGTTGAATAATGCTATGGGCTTGTGTAAATCGGTATCATCCATTATACACCAGCTAGAAGCTGAGCGTGCTGCAGCTGCTGCCGTGAAAGCAGAAGCTGCTGTACCATCTGCGTTCCCAGTAGATGCTAAAAGGTTCTTTGGAGGTGGTGACTTTATAGTACCATCGGCTCCACCTCTAGAAGAAAATACTAAGAGACTCTTCGGAGGGGATAATGTCATAATACCCTCTGCTCCACCTCTAGAAGAGGAGATCATGGATGTGAGCCCACCTCCCCCAGAACCCCCTAGAGCACCGTTCCAGGAGCCGAATACGCGCATTGCTTCTCCTCCCCTCCCACCCACCCTTCACCATCCAGCCCCATCCCATCCTTCTGCTATGCCTAAAGGAGTACCTGGCAAAGAACGAAAGGTACGTTTTAGAAATGACACTGTGGATATGCCATTGCCCTTGAGCTCATCAATCCCTGAGTGCATTCCTCTTCCATCATCACCCCCAACATCTAGTGAAGGGGAAGATCAACAAAGACAATTATTAAAGGAAGAATTAATACGACACGGAGAAGATATGAAACAGACTTTGGCCCACTTGGAGGAACTGATGGAAAAACCAAAAGCAACAGCTAATCAACTGTTGGAACGAATTAATGAATTAACTAAACCAGAGATTAAAGTTTCATCCCCACAGGTGCTCAGAGATCCCCGGCCAGATAACTATGATCCGACTAAGAAATGGAGAGGCCTCATACGTGATGCGGGAATTGAAGGAGAATTTATTCCACAAGCCTTTCCAGTAATAGTAGCACAAAGAAAACGACAATGGGCACCTTTGGATTGGAAGTTGGTAAGGGAAGGCCAGAAAGCTGTAATGCAATATGGCTTGTCCAACCCATACATTCAAACGTTATTGGATCATATTTTTGCCAGTGGATTAATGACTCCATTTGACTGCCGGAAGCTAGCAGAAACTTTCCTGAAGCCCACTCAGGTATTACTATGGGAGTCTGAATGGGAAAAAAGAGTTGATCTGGCAGTAGTAGAAAATATGGACTTACAACAGGGAGATCCGCGGCGAGTCGTCACAGCAGATATGATGTTGAGTAAAGGACCGTTTGCTAACCCTCAGGTACAAGCCTGACTGCATGAAGCTATTCTGCAGCAAGCACAGACACTGGCTCGTCAAGCATTTAAGATTGTTCCTGACATGGGGGTGCCAGTTCCCTCATATACAACTATTATACAGAAACCTAATGAGCCTTTTATGACCTTTTTAGACCGTCTAAGAGCAGCTCTGGATCGTATACCAAACATGTCAACTGAAGTAAAGGCGGAAATAGGGTTACACTTAGCAGTTGCTAATGCTAACCATGATTGCAAAAAGATCCTGCAGGCTCTCCCGCGGACAGCAACTTTGGTCGACATGATAGAAGCCTGCTCTAGGGTAGGATCATCAGCACATTTAGCTGAAGCTATGGCAACAGCATTGAAACCTTTAGTTCAACCTCACAAAGGAAATCGGAGGCCAAAATGCTTTAACTGTGGAAAAATAGGACACGTGAAAAATCAGTGTCGGTCCAGACCATTGGTATGGACAAACAGCTCCGCCAGGCCATCTGGGTCCAATGGCAGATTTTATGGCAATTGTTACAGATGTGGCAAGTTTGGCCATAGAGCCACTGAGTGCCGCTCTCGAGTGGCCAGACATACAATGCCTAAGGGAAATGGGTTAACGAGCGCAAAAAGGGCGAGCATGATGACACGAAAACACCCTTCAACACCAACAGCTGCCTGGCTGGCCTCAGATCAGCCACTGCAGGAAGCACAGGAGTGGATGTGGAAACAGCAGTAGATGTAACCATCCACAACACGGAGGCAACAGTTATCTCATCTAACGCTAATGGACCCCTTGGCTATGGATTAAGTGCTTTGCTTTTAGGACGGTCATCGGCCTCTCGACAGGGTATTTTTGTGCTCCCCGGTGTAATTGATGTGGATTATGAAGGAAATATTGGAATAATGGTTAAAGTTTGTCAGTCACCAGTTTATATACCTAAAGGAACTAAAATAGCTCAACTAGTTCCTTTCAGAGCTAAAGTTCCTTTCGCAGGAAGTCGTAAGCGTCGAGACGGTGGTTTTGGATCCACTGGAGTACCTGAGGTAAGACTGGCAATGCCACTTTCACATGGAAAGCCCACTCAGACGGTTGTATTCCAACATCCAAATGGTGAACACATGGTTGGGTACAATATGTTACTGGGTATGGGAGCAGACTTTACCATTGTTGTGATATCCTATTGGCCAAAAAGTTGTAGAGAATTTAGACACCCCTTTTGTCGGAGCAGGAGGAACACAGATGACAAAAATTAGCAGAGACCTTATTTCGGTACGGATACAGGATGAAGAAAATACGTGTGTACAAATTAAACCCTATGTAATGAATACTTCAGTTTGGCTTTTAGGTAGAGATGCCTTAAGCCAAATGGGCTTTCGTTTGTCAAATGAAAATTTTTAATGGCGGCCATTGATGGGTGACCAATCCTGAAGTTAACCTGGCTCACAGATAAACCAGTTTGTATTGATCAATGGCCGCTAAGCAAAGAAAAGCTCGCCCACATTCATGAATTAGTAAATGAACAATTAGAAAAAGGTCATATTAAGCCATCCACCAGTCCATGGAATACACCAATTTTTACTATCCCTAAAAAATCAGGGAAGTGGAGGCTGTTACATGATCTAAGAGCTGTTAATGCAGTGATGCAGGACATGGGTGCTTTACAGCCAGGATTACCCTCTCCTGCAATGCTTCCAAAAGAGTGGCCCCTGTTGGTGATTGACCTAAAGGACTGTTTTTTCACAATTCCCCTACATGAGGATGACAGTGAGAAGTTTGCTTTTTCAGTACCATCGATTAACAAACAAGAGCCAGCAAAACGATATCAATGGACTGTTTTACCTCAGGGAAAGAAGAACTCGCCAACTATTTGTCAAACTTATATTGCCTGGGCGCTGGCACCTCTGCGCAAAAAATACCCTCGTGTCTTATTTTACCATTATATGGATGATATCTTGATTGCAGGAAAAGACCTGGACCAGCATCGCATTCTACAAGAAGTGAACCGGCAGTTAAGCATCTCCGGTTTGGTGATCGCGCCAGAGAAGGTACAAATGCACGCCTCTTGGAAATATTTAGGTAATATTATCACCGATGCGTGCATTTATCCTCATAAGGTGGCAATTAAAACAGATATTGCTAACTTAACAGATCTTCAAAAGCTAATAGGTGATATCCAATGGATACGAACCATATGTGGTATCACGAATGAGGATCTTGCGCCATTAATGCCTTTGTTAAAGGGCTCAGTAGAGGCTGACAGTATGCGAAAACTGTCTCGGCAGCAAATCCAAGCAATAGAAAAAATAGGAAACAAGATAGTCAATAACTACAGTCACCGATATGATCCTGACTTGTCAATTAACATTGCTGTGATAAGTCAAAACCAGAATGTAATGGCAGTCTTGATGCAATGGGATTCAGTAGCGAAAGACCCATTGAGGATCTTGGAGTGGATATTTTTGCCATATAATTTGCAAAAAACAATTACCACAAGGCTTGAGGCAATTGTGAAAATAATAGTTAAGGCCAGAAAACGTCTGCTGGAAATAGCAGGGACCGAGGCAGACGTCATTTTCGTTCCTCTCACAGATGAGTTCTTGAACTGGGCACTGCAACAATCTGATGAATTACAGTGGGCCTTATTGTCATATCCAGGAACTATAAATAATCATTATCCAGCCCATAAATTGTTTTCTGTTAATTTTCAAATGGAAGACCGGCCGTTGAGATCAGCAGCACCCGTTAAAGGCCTGACTGTTTTTACCGACGCAAGTAAGATCCAAGCCAAAGCAGGAGTGGTTTGGTGGGAGAATGGAAAATGGCAAAATCTAACTGTTCACTCCCAGGCAGTTCAGTTCAACTGCTTGAACTGATGGCTGTAGTTAAAACTCTTGAGAAATGGCCAGACGTCCCATTAAACATCATCTCTGATTCCCTCTATGTGGTCGATGCCATCACTCGATTAGAGAGAGCGTTGTTGCAAGAAATCTCTAATCAGAATCTGTATAACTTATTTCTGCGGCTCTGGCATCAGATAAATGAACGTCAAACTGCTTATTATATTGGACATATTCGAAGCCATTCGGGCTTAAAAGATGGCCTATCAGTTGGCAATGAAATTGTTGACAAGATAGTGGCAGCTCCTTTATTGATACCTTCGGGGCCAATAATTGACAAATTTTCTCAAGCCCGAAGATTGCACGTTTTTTTTCACCAAAGTGCGAAAATGCTGGCGAAGCAATTTGACCTGACCATATCAGACGCTCAGGGTATTGTTTCCACGTGCCCTGCATGCCAGAATCAAATCGGCCTAGGAGTAGGAGTCAATCCCAGGGCTCTGGCACCATTAGGAGTATGGCAATCAGATATCACTGTCTATGCTCCTTTTGGGTGATTTAAACGAATACATGTCACTATTGATACTTATTCAGCCATGGTTTGGGCCACAGCCTTAACAGTTCTCGAGACTTCATAAGACATTGGAGGAGTTGCTTTGCAGTCCTTGGTGTTCCAAGAGAGATAAAAACTGATAATGGCTCGGGATACATAGCCAGTAAAACACGTAAGTTTCTAAACTTATGGGGTGTTAAACATACTACTGGAATCCCAGGAAATTCCACCGGTCAAGCCATTATTGAACGTACACATCAAACCTTAAAAGGCCTGCTAGAAAAACAAAAAACGGGGGAAGAGGGGGTGAGCCCTCAAGATAGACTGATGAAAGCTCTTTGTACAATGAATCATCTCAGAATTGTGGCAAATCGGAACGAACCACCAGCATTAACACACTTTGCCCAAATGAGTCGGCATTTGGATTTTACTGACAAACCTATAGTTTGGTATAAGAATCCCACTACTGGAGAGTGGCAAGGACCTGCAGATCTGTTAACGTGGGGAAGAGGCTATGCTTGTGTCATTACAGATCAAGGTCCCCAGTGGATTATGGCAAAATGGATCAAGCCACATCAACAGAAAGGACTTAGCTGTAAGACCAATGGAAAACACAATCTTGAGGAAAGAACCAATTGATCCACCTTCAATCCATCACTCTATTAAAATGTAAACCCTCGCAACTGTGGCACCACGTACGCTGCTGTAAATTCCTTCAGCTATCTGTATTGCATTAAAAGAATTGAAGAACTTAACAAGATGACCACTGGGAGCTTGAAAACAAAAATGGTGCATTTTCTACGGATGAAGAGATACTTCCATCTTACAGATAATGCTCACAGATCAGCATGCTAAAGGATCTGAAGAAAAGTCCAGAACTACATCAGGAAACAGAAACATCAGTGGAGCTACCAAGAACTCATCCCTTCCTGCCAGTGTGTGTCCCTCCTAGCAACACATATCAGATTATGTTTATCTTGACTTTATCTTGACGTTAACAGATCTGCAGGTCCTTGCCACTCTCCAGTAGTGGGATTCTTATACCAAACTATAGGTTTGTCAGTAAAATCCAAATGCCGACTCATTTGGGCAAAGTGTGTTAATGCTGGTGGTTCGTTCCGATTTGCCACAATTCTGAGATGATTCATTGTATAAAGAGCTTTCATCAGTCTATCTTGAGGGCTCACCCCCTCTTCCCCCGTTTTTTGTTTTTCTAGCAGGCCTTTTAAGGTTTGATGTGTACGTTCAATAATGGCTTGACCGGTGGAATTTCCTGGATTCCAGTAGTATGTTTAACACCCCATAAGTTTAGAAACTTACGTGTTTTACTGGCTATGTATCCCGAGCCATTATCAGTTTTTATCTCTCTTGGAACACCAAGGACTGCAAAGCAACTCCTCCAATGTCTTATGAAGTCTCGAGAACTGTTAAGGCTGTGGCCCAAAACCATGGCTGAATAAGTATCAATAGTGACATGTATTCGTTTAAATCACCCAAAAGGAGCATAGACAGTGATATCTGATTGCCATACTCCTAATGGTGCCAGAGCCCTGGGATTGACTCCTACTCCTAGGCCAATTTGATTCTGGCATGCAGGGCACGTGGAAACAATACCCTGAGCGTCTGATATGGTCAGGTCAAATTGCTTCGCCAGCATTTTCGCACTTTGGTGAAAAAAAACGTGCAATCTTCGGGCTTGAGAAAATTTGTCAATTATTGGCCCCGAAGGTATCAATAAAGGAGCTGCCACTATCTTGTCAACAATTTCATTGCCAACTGATAGGCCATCTTTTAAGCCCGAATGGCTTCGAATATGTCCAATATAATAAGCAGTTTGACGTTCATTTATCTGATGCCAGAGCCGCAGAAATAAGTTATACAGATTCTGATTAGAGATTTCTTGCAACAACGCTCTCTCTAATCGAGTGATGGCATCGACCACATAGAGGGAATCAGAGATGATGTTTAATGGGACGTCTGGCCATTTCTCAAGAGTTTTAACTACAGCCATCAGTTCAAGCAGTTGAACTGAACTGCCTGGGAGTGAACAGTTAGATTTTGCCATTTTCCATTCTCCCACCAAACCACTCCTGCTTTGGCTTGGATCTTACTTGCGTCGGTAAAAACAGTCAGGCCTTTAACGGGTGCTGCTGATCTCAACGGCCGGTCTTCCATTTGAAAATTAACAGAAAACAATTTATGGGCTGGATAATGATTATTTATAGTTCCTGGATATGACAATAAGGCCCACTGTAATTCATCAGATTGTTGCAGTGCCCAGTTCAAGAACTCATCTGTGAGAGGAACGAAAATGACGTCTGCCTCGGTCCCTGCTATTTCCAGCAGACGTTTTCTGGCCTTAACTATTATTTTCACAATTGCCTCAAGCCTTGTGGTAATTGTTTTTTGCAAATTATATGGCAAAAATATCCACTCCAAGATCCTCAATGGGTCTTTCGCTACTGAATCCCATTGCATCAAGACTGCCATTACATTCTGGTTTTGACTTATCACAGCAATGTTAATTGACAAGTCAGGATCATATCGGTGACTGTAGTTATTGACTATCTTGTTTCCTATTTTTTCTATTGCTTGGATTTGCTGCCGAGACAGTTTTCGCATACTGTCAGCCTCTACTGAGCCCTTTAACAAAGGCATTAATGGCGCAAGATCCTCATTCGTGATACCACATATGGTTCGTATCCATTGGATATCACCTATTAGCTTTTGAAGATCTGTTAAGTTAGCAATATCTGTTTTAATTGCCACCTTATGAGGATAAATGCATGCATCGGTGATAATATTACCTAAATATTTCCAAGAGGCGTGCATTTGTACCTTCTCTGGCGCGATCACCAAACCGGAGATGCTTAACTGCCGGTTCACTTCTTGTAGAATGCGATGCTGGTCCAGGTCTTTTCCTGCAATCAAGATATCATCCATATAATGGTAAAATAAGACACGAGGGTATTTTTTGCGCAGAGGTGCCAGCGCCCAGGCAATATAAGTTTGACAAATAGTTGGCGAGTTCTTCTTTCCCTGAGGTAAAACAGTCCATTGATATCGTTTTGCTGGCTCTTGTTTGTTAATCGATGGTACTGAAAAAGCAAACTTCTCACTGTCATCCTCATGTAGGGGAATTGTGAAAAAACAGTCCTTTAGGTCAATCACCAACAGGGGCCACTCTTTTGGAAGCATTGCAGGAGAGGGTAATCCTGGCTGTAAAGCACCCATGTCCTGCATCACTGCATTAACAGCTCTTAGATCATGTAACAGCCTCCACTTCCCTGATTTTTTAGGGATAGTAAAAATTGGTGTATTCCATGGACTGGTGGATGGCTTAATATGACCTTTTTCTAATTGTTCATTTACTAATTCATGAATGTGGGCGAGCTTTTCTTTGCTTAGCGGCCATTGATCAATCCAAACTGGTTTATCTGTGAGCCAGGTTAACTTCAGGATTGGTCACCCATCAATGGCCGCCATTAAAAATTTTCATTTGACAAACGAAAGCCCATTTGGCTTAAGGCATCTCTACCTAAAAGCCAAACTGAAGTATTCATTACATAGGGTTTAATTTGTACACACGTATTTTCTTCATCCTGTATCCGTACCGAAATAAGGTCTCTGCTAATTTTTGTCATCTGTGTTCCTCCTGCTCCGACAAAAGGGGTGTCTAAATTCTCTACAACTTTTTGGCCAATAGGATATCACAACAATGGTAAAGTCTGCTCCCATACCCAGTAACATATTGTACCCAACCATGTGTTCACCATTTGGATGTTGGAATACAACCGTCTGAGTGGGCTTTCCATGTGAAAGTGGCATTGCCAGTCTTACCTCAGGTACTCCAGTGGATCCAAAACCACCGTCTCGACGCTTACGACTTCCTGCGAAAGGAACTTTAGCTCTGAAAGGAACTAGTTGAGCTATTTTAGTTCCTTTAGGTATATAAACTGGTGACTGACAAACTTTAACCATTATTCCAATATTTCCTTCATAATCCACATCAATTACACCGGGGAGCACAAAAATACCCTGTCGAGAGGCCGATGACCGTCCTAAAAGCAAAGCACTTAATCCATAGCCAAGGGGTCCATTAGCGTTAGATGAGATAACTGTTGCCTCCGTGTTGTGGATGGTTACATCTACTGCTGTTTCCACATCCACTCCTGTGCTTCCTGCAGTGGCTGATCTGAGGCCAGCCAGGCAGCTGTTGGTGTTGAAGGGTGTTTTCGTGTCATCATGCTCGCCCTTTTTGCGCTCGTTAACCCATTTCCCTTAGGCATTGTATGTCTGGCCACTCGAGAGCGGCACTCAGTGGCTCTATGGCCAAACTTGCCACATCTGTAACAATTGCCATAAAATCTGCCATTGGACCCAGATGGCCTGGCGGAGCTGTTTGTCCATACCAATGGTCTGGACCGACACTGATTTTTCACGTGTCCTATTTTTCCACAGTTAAAGCATTTTGGCCTCCGATTTCCTTTGTGAGGTTGAACTAAAGGTTTCAATGCTGTTGCCATAGCTTCAGCTAAATGTGCTGATGATCCTACCCTAGAGCAGGCTTCTATCATGTCGACCAAAGTTGCTGTCCGCGGGAGAGCCTGCAGGATCTTTTTGCAATCATGGTTAGCATTAGCAACTGCTAAGTGTAACCCTATTTCCGCCTTTACTTCAGTTGACATGTTTGGTATACGATCCAGAGCTGCTCTTAGACGGTCTAAAAAGGTCATAAAAGGCTCATTAGGTTTCTGTATAATAGTTGTATATGAGGGAACTGGCACCCCCATGTCAGGAACAATCTTAAATGCTTGACGAGCCAGTGTCTGTGCTTGCTGCAGAATAGCTTCATGCAGTCAGACTTGTACCTGAGGGTTAGCAAACGGTCCTTTACTCAACATCATATCTGCTGTGACGACTCGCCGCGGATCTCCCTGTTGTAAGTCCATATTTTCTACTACTGCCAGATCAACTCTTTTTTCCCATTCAGACTCCCATAGTAATACCTGAGTGGGCTTCAGGAAAGTTTCTGCTAGCTTCCGGCAGTCAAATGGAGTCATTAATCCACTGGCAAAAATATGATCCAATAACGTTTGAATGTATGGGTTGGACAAGCCATATTGCATTACAGCTTTCTGGCCTTCCCTTACCAACTTCCAATCCAAAGGTGCCCATTGTCGTTTTCTTTGTGCTACTATTACTGGAAAGGCTTGTGGAATAAATTCTCCTTCAATTCCCGCATCACGTATGAGGCCTCTCCATTTCTTAGTCGGATCATAGTTATCTGGCCGGGGATCTCTGAGCACCTGTGGGGATGAAACTTTAATCTCTGGTTTAGTTAATTCATTAATTCGTTCCAACAGTTGATTAGCTGTTGCTTTTGGTTTTTCCATCAGTTCCTCCAAGTGGGCCAAAGTCTGTTTCATATCTTCTCCGTGTCGTATTAATTCTTCCTTTAATAATTGTCTTTGTTGATCTTCCCCTTCACTAGATGTTGGGGGTGATGATGGAAGAGGAATGCACTCAGGGATTGATGAGCTCAAGGGCAATAGGCATATCCACAGTGTCATTTCTAAAACGTACCTTTCGTTCTTTGCCAGGTACTCCTTTAGGCATAGCAGAAGGATGGGATGGGGCTGGATGGTGAAGGGTGGGTGGGAGGGGAGGAGAAGCAATGCGCGTATTCGGCTCCTGGAACGGTGCTCTAGGGGGTTCTGGGGGAGGTGGGCTCACATCCATGATCTCCTCTTCTAGAGGTGGAGCAGAGGGTATTATGACATTATCCCCTCCGAAGAGTCTCTTAGTATTTTCTTCTAGAGGTGGAGCCGATGGTACTATAAAGTCACCACCTCCAAAGAACCTTTTAGCATCTACTGGGAACGCAGATGGTACAGCAGCTTCTGCTTTCACGGCAGCAGCTGGCAGCACGCTCAGCTTCTAGCTGGTGTATAATGGATGATACCGATTTACACAAGCCCATAGCATTATTCAACATGTCTCCTAGGTTTTCCCAGTGTCATATTCCCTTTTCATATAA